>NC_091489.1:3852783-4003096 GCF_947461875.1 Haliaeetus albicilla | reverse complement strand
AGACTAGAGGTTCTTATATGCTATTATTTATCATGTTAATATTCCCAGCGTGAACATACATACCAAGTCCTGCATCTCCTTCTGAAGTCGCACCAGTGCTTTTCTCGTTCCAACAGCAAACACATAAGTGTCCATATCTTCATCATTCATTGTTACTTTTATTTGCTGCGGGACAGAATGTTATTAGCCCTGATCAGATGTATACGACGTACTCTGCCTTCAGACTACTGACCAAATATGACTTCAATGTTTGTCTGACACTGATTCATAAGAAGAAAGACTAATCGAGGCTATACACAGCTAAGAAAAAGGTTATTGATATAAAGCTTCTTAGTGTGTCTTAAGGTAAGGTAGCTTTTTAATTATATTGAGTACTCAATTCAGTATTCTGGTATAATGCTATAGTGTAATGACGGTGACTAGAACAGAGTTGTAAGACTCACTTGCACTGCAGCTATCCATTGCTTATGAGCAACTGCCCACATCTAAATTAAATATTTTTAATAGATACAAGTAAATACAATTATAGATACATGGAAAGAGTATTCACTGTGCACACAGCCACTGTTCTTCCAAAGGTAGCCTCTCTTGGTATTTATGCAGTTAGAGATTACCCTCATATCCAAGAGCAAGGGGCAAGGCAAAAAAGTAACATTACAAGATACAATATCCAGGCCAGCATACACAGTAAGCGCTCTGTTCAGTCTGCCTGAACAGACAGAAGAACAATCATTAAGTATTTCAGATTGTAAAACCACTTTTTATCAAGATGAGGTCTTGAAGCATGACAGACTATTCACAAAACCACTCAAACAATAAAACCCATAGATAAAACAATTTCCAGTTATCAGCAGTGTACATTTCACAGGCAGAAAAGAAATACGAATTATTCTTTCAGATTGTTTCGACAGTTACTGAACTGGAAGATATGGAATACTATAGAAAGACACCTGGCAGTTCACTCGTGTGTCATGAGAACAATCAAAAGAAACGAAGGAATGCAACAATTTATCACAGCTAATCTAAAGGGCTGAGTACATACCACTTGGTCAGAAGCTGGCCTCATCATGCGTGCAAGAACGTTCAGTAGGTCTTGTCTCTTGAGAAACTAAAAACACAAGTTTATAAACAAAGAGGATAGCTGAATATACCTAGAATGCAGTACTTCATTGGCAGATAGCAGTGGGGCTTAAGGAAAAATAGGACAGTTATAAGTAGATGTTTTTCAGAGAATAATTTAACTTTGAAGGGCCCTTTGGAAGTCACCTATGCTGCTCAAAAGCAGGCCTACTTTCTGCATTAGTTGAGTTTCTCAGGGCCTTATTCCCTCAAGTTAGGAGCTGAACCAGCATGCGGGGCTGTCCCATCCCACGTGCAGGACTTTGTATTTGTCTTTGTTGTACTTCCTTGGAATCCTCTTGGTTCATTCCTCCAATATGCTAAAGTCCCTCTAAATGACAGCTGGGCTCTTCAGCCTACAGTTACCTTTGTTTACACTATACTTCTGGTTTCTATACCCTTTCTGTAAGCGTTCACTCTTACCTACTTGGGTGGGCAGAATACAGGCCTGTACAGATCTTTAGTCCGACCAGTCTTCCCTTCATGTGTGCACATTCAGTACCCTGTATCTGAATGTGGGCAAAAAAGTCAAGCTGAGACTCCTTGTTGCTCGCACTGGAATGGAAAAGCCTCTAGAACCTGAAAACTGGTGACAGGTAAACAGTACTACAAACTCCCTCTTCCTTACCTTTAGCTGGATGAGCATTCCTTCACAGCACACCCTTCCAGAGCACCACAAGTTATATATGTGTTCATTTTCTTGATTTAGTTTCCCAGTGCTTGTAGCTTCTTTATTAGTACCATCATCCCCTGAAGGAAACAACAGTGAAAGAGAACTACAATCTAAAAATCACAAGTTTAAACACCAAAGTTCAGCAGTAGGCTTAGAACTCAGTTGTTGCTGGATTACTTCAGTATCACTGTGATGTTTCTGAATAATTTATATAACACCACTATAACCTAATTTCAGCACTGTGAGACTGGCACACTAATTGTCTACACACACAGCTGTCATTAGTACTACCATGCATCTGCATAGAAAAGGTTACTCTTCTCTATAGCCTACATGCCAGTTTAAAACCCACATTATTCAAATAAACTAACAATGGATCCTAGTCATTATGGAACTCACCAACAAGAGCAAAGTTACTTTCTAGCAGCTCCCTGTGAGTATTGAACCATGCATGAGCCAGACGGTTGTTTTTGTTCTTCCCAATGATGTAATTCATGATGTAAGCAAGAAGACCCGTTACCATCAGTATCTCCATGTAGTAACTCTCCCAGCTGTTTTGAAGGTGAGCAGGGACCTATGGTAAGTGAATGGAGACTGTCTTTTACATACTGAATGAACAGATTCCATATACACAAACAATTTGGAAAACACAGAGTACTGGAGAAGCTTCACAAAGGCGACAGGACAGAGCTAAGCCTACATAATGCTTTTGGCTCTACTGGGACACAGTAGTCATGCAGGAAACAACTGATGATAGCATTGCCAAAATACCTGGCTAATACAAACAAAATACTTCTCTCTTCCAAGTGAGCCCATGCTAGCATGTATCCCACAAGAGTAGTCAACAGCCCAGCATTTCAGCCACTGATTATTTGAGCTTGATGCCCTGCCCATCACAGCATTATCAGATAGATTGCAACAGAAGTTACATGATAAAGTAATACCCAATGTCCGGGAGCATTTTCAGGATGCCACCAAGAGCCACAGGCTGCATGGGGGAGCGGGGAAGCCATCTTTAGAGATTAACTAGCCATTCTGCTATGCTGTATCACCCTTGAGTCAAAAAAGTCCCCAAACCTTAATTTTCACTACCCAGGTCAGCCATAATACTTAAAAAGAGATCTTAGGAATAATAAAAATGCAGGCCTCAAGCACGTGATCATTCTGTAAAAGACTCTCTTGGGAGGCAACAAGAAGGTGATACAGGGTGGACAGAAAGACTGGCTTCAAAAACAATCAGAGGAGTCAATTTCTAATCTGAAACTTTAGCCATAGACAAGCTAAAAATACACTATGTTTATTGTAAGCATACCATCATTGCAACCTCTTCTTTATGTGTTGACAAAGCACCCGGACATTCTGGGATGTATGTTTTTTCTCTGGATTAAATGACGGTCATCACTCTAGCTCCTCTACTTCTCCCCCATAGTCATATGGGTAAAAGAAGCTAAGTCATAAAATGCTTTGGTCAAAACTATGTTTCAAAAGGACTGTTTTAATGAAGAATGTCCTGATCTATACTCCAGTCCCAATTCTCAGTTTGAATACAGAATACAGCATTGATCCAAGGATGGGAGTTCTAGCAGCTTAAAATAAGAGATCAACAGACCAAAGGCACCTGCCCTGGAAGTTTTACTTCAAGACTTGCTATTTAGAGTAGCAAACACCAATACAGAAGAGCATGGAATTGGGACCTGGCACACCTGGATCGTATTCTGCTGCTATCCTGTTGCATTATTTCAGGTATTTCTCATCTCCACACTTCGTCACATTTCTGCACTGTCTCTTGTTAATTCAAATAGCAAATTCTTTAGGACAGATTCTCTCTTACGTATACTTTTTTACACTAATGACATTATTGGCATACCACCTTAAAAAAATAAAGTGATGAAACACCAAATAGAAAGCAGATCAACATTTATACCCACATTAACTATTGTTATGGGGTCTTTATTTTTGCTATGAGATGCATCAGGTTTCTCTTCATAGCCTTCAAACTCCTCATCATCATACGGTTCACTCTCAGTATCACCTTCCTAAAGGACAGAATCACAAACAGCATGAAAATCCAAAGCCTGGTGAGCAAAATCCAAAAAGATAAGGTGAGAAAGAAAGGTGTAGATATAGTATTAGGAAACACATAGAGAAAGGAGATGAGGCATTACCTGTGCATCTGCATCATCAAAGTCTTCCTGGTTCTCATCCTGACCTTCAAGCTCTATAGTGGCTTCTTCTTCATCGTCTTCTGTAGTGATGATCCTCTGAGGAGACTCTGTGACTGCATCTTCATTAACATCTTCAAATTCAGCAAAGTCATTATCATCATATTCCATAATGTCATCTCCATCCTCAAACTCATCATACTTTGCCAAAGAAAAACTCCATGGGATGAATAGGACAGCAATAAAAATATACAAATTCTTCATTTTCACTGAAAAAAAAAGAAAAATCAAACATTGCAAAAAATCCTTACCGATTCTGTTACATCACACCTCCAGGAATGCCCAACTTCCATGAACAATTTAAAAACGCTATCAGGGTCAGACCAGAGAGAGAAATAAACCTGTGCCTGATCTTGCCATCTTCTGTATAAAGAAAGTGAATACTCTTACAAGGAAAAAATAACTTTGAAGGTGAGGTTCTAGACTTTCTTGCTTGTAGCAGGAACAGCTGACGCAGCAGCAAGTTCACATCTGGCCAAGCTGTTCAGATGAGCAAGTTTTGCAAGCAGAGATATTCCACTATAAAAGTGACTCTCCAATAGCATCTCTCAGTTAGTCAGCACTGCCAGCTCATTTCAAAGACCACACACTGTGCCTACAGTTGTTATTAATTAGCAATTAGACACAGTCAGATCAATGAATGTGTAACAACAACAGGAAATCTTAAAATGCACTTAATTCATTTACTTTAAACAGCAATGCTCTGATAGCCTCTGCTAGTTTAAAAGTGCTCATCTTTGATTTTCTAGACTGCATGCTTGGAATCAGGTCCCACAGCATCCCAGCACCATTTCTGTTTAAAGATAGAGACCTTTTTTGTTGTAAGCGCTACAAAAAGCAGGAAGAGGATGGATATTACACTAGTCCCCAAAACAACAAAGTAAGCTGGGGCTCATGAGACCAAAGCTCTCTCCCCAGATCTCCCAGAAACCTGCAGAGAGTTTTTCAGTTCCCCTTTTTTTTCCCCTCAGCTTCCTACGTCTTTCTGCTTGATCTCGGAACAGTCCCAGTCTCCCACTCAGATTGCAGGGACCATCAGCAAGGTCCAAACTAAGAGCCTGAAAAGGCAGTAATAACCCTAACGGCTGCGTTTCACAGACAGCTACAGAGGATCGCCTGCATCAGACTTGGCAGTAAGACTCATTTTACTCCTTCCCGCAACCAGATCTGAGTGGGAATTTGAATGTTAATGAGACTGTTCTCTTAAAAACTTGAAATAGAAACGATTTGTTTCTAAATTAGACCAGCGCTCCTCTGAGTACCACATGCAGGGAACCCACTGCTACGAATGACAAGGACGGCTAAAATAAACGCCTTTGTCAAACACTTCTCATTCTAGCAAAAACCCGAACAGAACATGTTCGCAGGAACATTAACCCAGATGGAAAGTACAGCAAGGCAGCGCCCAGGAATTTCGCACGTTGTTTGGGTACGTTACAACTTTATGTGAATTTAAACAGAAAAACAAAATGCTATTTACATATGACAGAATTTGCATTGAGGTTAAAAGCACCAGGACAACGGAACCACCTGCTCAACCACACCCCAACAGTTTCACAATAACAATTTCGAGACTATTTGAGTATATCCACTTTCAAAAGACTCCACAAAGCCTCACACCAAATAAACTTCTGCAGCTGATGCCAAAGAGAAACAGCTGAACTAGAGACGGGTGAAAACCAGAACACGCTCCTAACCCGGCCGTCTCCGGGTTCCAAGTACAAACGACTCCACCAAGCAGAATAGGCTTTGGCAGGCCCTCCACGATCCACATGCCGCCGACTTTCCCTTGCAAGAGGAGCCGGTTTCATCCACCGCTCTCCGCACAGGCGAGAGGGAACGGAGCGGGCGCCGTCACCCCCACCACCACCCCCCGCCCCCAGCCTAAAGCACGGACGCCCACCGCAGGTGCTGCTCGGCGGCCGTATGGCGGATCCCCCTGGCTCCCGGCTCCTTGCAGGGACACAAGCCAAGGTTAGCGAGGCTAAGATTAGCTCCGTCCCACCACCACCGCCGCGGCCCCGGCCCGGGGAAGTCGTTCCCCCCCCACACCCCCCCGGCCGACTCCCCACAGCCCTGCCCCACACGCCCGCTCCCCCCTTCCCACCCTCACCCCCAGAAGGGTCCCATACCTCCCCCCCCCGGCCCGGCTCCCAGCGTCTCCCGCCCCCGCGGGACACAGCACAGACACCCCCCCCCCTCCTCCCCCCGCCACGCCCGGTGACCTCGGGGCCAGGCCGCCCCTCCCGGGGGCACTACGGGGCCGAGGGTGGGAAAGGGGAGAGGGTGAGGTTTTCCCGGACGGACGGACAGCCGACCGCCGGGGGAGGCGGGAGCGGGGTGCCCCATCCCCGGCAGGGCGCGGGGCAGCTGTCGCGGGGGGAGCGTGGGACGCGGGACCCGGCCCGGGGCCGCGTTACCTGAGTCACGCGGCGGCGCCGCCGCTTAGGCCCGGCCCTCGGCCTCCGTTCAGCGCGCACCGCCGCCGCAAACGGCGCAGCCTGCGTGCTTTGCGTAGCGGGGAGCATGCGCACTGCGGGCTGCCCGCGGCGGCCGCCCGGGCTGCGTGGGCGCAGGTGTGCGTGGGTATACACGCGTGGGCGGCGGGAAGGAGAACACGCAAGCCTCGCCGCTGAGGGAGAAGCCGGGGCCCAGCACCCCCCTGCGCGGTCCCGGGGTTTGCCGGCGAGGGCGGCCCGGGACGCTCACGCCTTGCCCGGTTCCGTCGCCCTCCTCCCGCGGCTTCACCCGCTGCCAGCGCGCATGCTCCGCGGGGCGTGCTGACCTCAGCGCGTCACGCACGTACGCACGTAGGTGCGTAGGTACGTCGCGTTTCCACCCTCCCCCCTCCCCCGCCCCGGTAACCGGGGAAGCGGCGGTCGGCCCCTGCGGTGCCCGAGGGGTAAGTGAGGGGGCGCGGGGCCGGGACGGGCGGGACGGCGGCGGCGGCTCTTCCCCAACCGACCGGCGGGAGGGAGCTGGAGGGATCCGCGGCCTAGTGCGGGCAGGGACGGCCTCGGCCTGGCCCGCACAAAGGGCCCGCCCCCGTGCCGGGGCCCCGCGGGCGGGAAGGGCCGTGAGGGGCCCCGCGCAGGGCCCGGTGTGCCGGGATTGCGCACCGCGGTGAGGGCGACCTGCGGCTCCCTCCGGCTGCGCCTGCCCTGGGGCAGGGGGGGGTTCTTCGTGGCGCCGGGACCCCTGTGTGGTGGGCTCGGGGAGGGGCGGGCGGGGGGGGGGGGGGGGTCCCTTCTCTCTTCAGAAACGGGAGCAGCTGAGACATATTGCTGCGTTTCTCTCCGAGGCAGGGAATCCGTAGAAAGGGTCCGTGCCTTCGCGTTTCTTCCTTCAGAACGGCGTTAGCCTACGGTCTCACCCTGCGTTTCGTCACTGTCCTGCAGGAGCCCTCTCGGTGTTCACTCACTAGTGGGCTCCGTGGGCAAACAGAGCGAATTTTGTACTTTTGCAGCTGCGTGACAGGATAAAGGAATGATCCGGTTTGTTTTCTGGGGTGGTGGGAGGAAAAAAAAGTCAATACGTACAGCGAGGAAGAATCCTTAAAATCAGATGTTACAGCTTAAAAGATTGTCCGCTGTGCTGTCAGTAGCAGAAGTGCAAAGTTACACCTTTCATCCGTTCGTTGTACATTTTGATCTCTTATCTGCCACGCATCTGTGGGTGTGAAAGCTGTAAGGTGTGTGCCAGTGCAGGTGGGAGAACAGGACACCGGACTCAGCTGCTACCACGAAGAACTGAACAGCAGAGTTTTCCCCAAAGTCTCCTAGTGAGATCTGGTCTAGACTTGAGATTTATTGAGCAAGTCCCAAGCTAGTAAATGTTCTGCACAGGGAGCAGTAGCAATGTGTACTCAGATTATTTTGAAGTTGTTTCTCTTGCCAGTGAATTCTGATCTCATTGGAGGATCCTCACTGAATTCGAGGATTTGTTTAATAAGACTTTTAGCCTTTGGGCCATCTAATTATAACACACTTGAAAGCAGTGGGTGTTATACTGTCTTTGGCTGCCTTAAAGGTATGACTTACTTGACCATGCAGATGAAATAATTAAATTACTTGGAATGGGAAGTGTAAATCTTAGTATATCAGTTCAGCCTTCTCTTCATCTAACTTAGAAAACCAAGTTCTGGGCAGGCATCTTATGTGGAGTATTTAAAATGTGGTTTGAAAAATGTACGTTGGAGAGCATATATATCGCTAAAGATGCTTTCTTAAGGAGAAGAGGGAGTTGACTTTTTGGCAGAAGACTGCCTTGTCCCATAACGGAGCGGTGTGCTGCTTTGGGCCCGCTTTTCTAGAGATGTCTGGATTGCAGTAGTACAGTATTTACAAAGCCACGAAGCACTCAAGGATGGGACTGTATGGACATGCAAAATATGTATTGAGTTGATTTTTCATCTCTTGTTCCTCCTGATGTTCAGAGTTCTGACCTTGGGTTGGTTTGTGTTGGATTGCAAAACAGACAAGACAGGCAACATCTTAAATACACTTAAGTAGTCCCTGATGGATGTGATCTGTTTTGGAAGACAACCTCTTTGTTTTATTCTTTTTTCGAATTGTGGATACGTTCATACTTACAAGAAAAGAACAAAGCCCAGATCTTTTTTGGGAAACAGATCAAACTCTTGTCAGTCACATTTCCAAGTCTTTTCATCATGACTGAAGTAATCCACTTACAAGAAAAATCATGACAATTATATATAAACTGCCTAAAGCAGAAAGAGCATTGATTTGTCTTTTGTGATTTTAACAGATATATTGAGGACATCATGAATTGGAATAAAGGTGGACCTGGTACTAAGAGAGGCTTTGGTTTTGGTGGCTTTGCCATAACACCTGGAAAAAAAGAGGAGCCTAAGCTCTCTCAACAGTCTCATAGTGCTTTTGGAACAGCCGGTTCTTCTGCTGCATTTGCAAAATCGGGACCTCCTCAGCTGCCTTCTTTCTACAAAATTGGGTCAAAGCGAGCAAATTTTGATGAAGAGAATGCGTAAGTAGGGTTATTTCTTGTGTTTATCCAGCTCTAGATTTTAGTGTTTCAGAGTTGCCAAGGTCACGGGAAGTATCTGTGACACTTATGAGGTTTGGTTATTTAGAAAAGCCTGTTCAAGGATAAATACGATAACACTGCATTATGGTGTAACAGAACCCCGGTAGCTTTACAGCAATAGTATCAAGAAAAACTGAGCTAGTCACCTGCAGGTACTCCAATCCTTGCTTTGCAGCAGACTTTTGGTGCTGCCTTGGACCGATTATTTACCCTTTCTGTGGGTGTCAGCCCATCGTCTGTAAAATGAGAATGATAATACATCCTTGCCTTTAAATATATTTAAAAGACTGAGATATGACAGCAGCCCATGGAGAGCTCTCCTCCTCTAGCTTTCCGCTCCCTAAGAACATATCTCAGCTGAGCCTTGGTCAAGTCAGTCTCATTCACGTTGTGGTCTGAACAAGACTTTGCCTGAGGTGGTATATTCAGAATTGGAGCCAAGCAGGATAAATTTGGGTGTCTTTTGCACAGGGAAACATTCAATTCCACATTTCTCTACTAACCCTTCTATTAGCTGCATAAATGCCTTAATAGATGGGAGGTCGGAAAAGCATCCTATATTCATCAGCCTGGGGGAGCCACTCAAGAAGATCAGTTTCATAACATCTATTTGCCCTATCACCATTTTTAGCTTAGAACATGAACAATTGTAAATACATAAATAAATCTCAATATCTTTTCCTGTGTACGTACTGACTTTTATTATCCACCTCTGCGTGGAGAACTTGACTCAACTCAGAAACTGTGAAAGACAGCATGGTGCTGAAGACTGTGTGCTGACTGGGCCGTTGTTTGTTTCTTTTCAGGTACTTTGAGGATGAAGAGGAAGATTCCAGCAATGTCGAGTTGCCGTACATTCCCGCAGAAAATTCCCCCACTCGCCAGCAGTTTCATTCCAAATCAGCAGACTCTGACAGCGATGATGATCCTCTGGAGGCATTCATGGCTGAAGTGGAGGCAAGATCTGGCTCGTGAAATGTTTATGAATTTATGTGGCCATACTTCTCTCCAGTCAGGAGCAGCAAATGTCACTCATGGCTTTGGCAGCCATATTCAGAATGTCACTTAGCTTTTGTTTTTTATGTAAGATGCTATGTTAATTAGAACTCAAAGGTGCATTAAATGGGGAGAGGGCACATATGATTTACAGTAGCTTAACTATTAAACTGTTTTGAGCATGTCAAGGCAATACAGCAAAGAGCTTTGTGTGTCTCTGAATATGAAATTAAGGTTTTGTGCATTTTACACTACCTGAATTGAAATGATTTGTATTTATCATGAGCTGTTCCTTAGCTACAGTTCTGTTATTAGCTGGATTCTATGATGGTGTTTTCAGGAGGAATGCAGAGAATGTATTTTTTCAATGACATTGCTGCAAAGTTACAGTATATAAATTTCAGATGTATTAGTAGGAGAATTTATTTAGCGTAATAGGATATGGAACAAGAGAAAGTTTAGTCCAAAAAGTGTTGTCTCTGTGGCATGATGGTCTAGTTATGTAGGAACATTTTCCCCTTCCATGTTTTATCATCTTGGGGTTTTTAACATGTCACAATTTTATGACCTGTTAGGATCAAGCTGCTCGAGACATGAAGAGACTTGAAGATAAAGACAAAGAAAAAAAGAACGTTAAGTAAGTTCTCTTTTATCCATGCCTTGCTTGTGTCTTGTATGGTGCTAAGAGAATTCCAATGCATTTTGTTGATGATGATTGTTCAGTAGACAATAATATATACATAGTAAACATCATTAACCAGCGCATGGTATACCCCATGGGTAAAGTTCTGTGTAATAAAAATTGAATAATAGGAGGGAAGAATCCATGGCATCATCCTATGGGAAAATGTCACAACACTGAGAGTTATCTCACACAAGAAGCCTTTTTAGGCCACGCAAATTGAGGCAGCACATTGTACTACTACCACCTTCCAGATCAGCCTGAATAGTTTTTCTTCTTTCCCCATCCTTGCAGTGATCAGGAAGGTTTAGTTTAAAATTACATTTATGTGAGCAAAATAACTCAGTGCTGCTGTACCTGTAGTACTGGAGATTCTTCCAAACTTGAACTAGGTTTTAAGACATTCCCTGTAAAACTGATATATTTGGTAGCATGTGACAGTTGGGATACTAAATTTGGAGTTTAAAAACAGTTTACATTTTTGCAGCTTATCCATCTGTTTTGACCAGGGAAAATAATTATGTTGTTGATTCTTGATATAAATGTCAGATACATTGGTAGTACTTGCATTGCATGGGGTTGATCAGATTATACATGGTCCTGAAACAGAACACCGGATCCAAATCACCACCTGGGGAAGCTCTGAACTGGATTTGCACTTCCTGGCTCATATTCCTCTTCAGTTATGGGACTTCCGTAGCATCGAGAGCTTAGACCAGGATGATCTTTGATGTGGCTTCTACTGGGAAGACAGAGTCCTAATCTTTCAGTCTCATTAATAGAAGTAAAAAGAAGTCGTTGCAGGGTCGCTGTTATGGTTGGCACCAAATATGAAAACTCCATGGGTTGGGATTATACATGTTACTGAGTTGTTAGTGTTGTGTCTTCCACGAAATATGGAACTCAGCACTAATCAAATGAAAGTATGGAGCTGAGTATGTGGAACACTTGCAGGGAAGTTTTTTTTCTCCGCTTGTTTTTCCAGGGGTATTCGAGATGACATTGAAGAGGAAGATGACCAAGTGAGTTCCTATGCAGTCTTTCTATCTTCTTTTTTGTTGTTGTTTTTTGTTTTTTTTTTTACCTTCCCTCCCCAAATATATAACTACTAGGTACAAACAAAACTCCAGTGTCATGCGCAGTATCTGGACAATTCAGCAGGAAGCTCTAGTGGTTACCCTGCTGTCTCTACCCTTCTAGGTGTTTCACTAAAAAAAGAAGAATATTAGGAGACAATTTCATTCTTTTTGACTCCATTTAAGAAGATATTTTTTGATCAGTTTGAACTGTAACTTCCTGTATAGGTTTTTCAGTATTTGAGGGTCTCATTAAATTTGAAATTAGCAGAAGCAACTAACATGAAGCACCAGTGAGAGGCTGTTAAACTGTGGAGGCTATTTGCAGTGAAATTTCATGTCTGTTAAGGGCAAGAATCAGGCTTTTTGCTCTTTATTTTCAGAGGAGCTCCAGTTCTGATAGAGAATTATTATAAGCATCACTGTAACAGAAATAATAAACTTCATTTCAAAATGTACCTTACTATTAAGTTGTAATTAATAACTATTGTGTTACTGGTAGTAATGCAGAGCATGGAAGGGTTGTCTGGCCTCTAGGTCTTTGCTTCCAATTTGGTGAGTGTAGCTGTGCTAAAGTTTGAGCAAAGGTGACTTACACTTGGAGACAGCTGTTGTTCAAGTGTATTGTATGTATATCTATGTGACTGAGTGGTAATTGGCCATGGGAATCAAAAAGTCAGATGAGTATATACATTTACTTGCAATTGAACCTTGCTTTAAAAATCTGGTCTTAAATACTTGCTTGAAAGTCAAGTGAGACTAGTGTTTTCTCCATGAGAATGTCTTGGTCTGCTAGTGAGATTCTGTGAGACGCGTACATATTTGTGAGCTGTAAGGATGGCATGTGACAGTGACTTCTAACTTCAGCTTGTGTTGAAGGCACTCTTCTGAAATAGTTTCCTTCTACTTGCTGTTGACTCTCTCAATGAAAAATAGATATATTTTCATTTCTTAGAGTCTAGGGGAAGTGGAGAAACTATCTTTGGCATAATGTGTTTAAAAAAATGTAAACATGTGCTTAGTAACATTATGTTCTCTGTTTAAAAACCTGCAGCATTTGTACTTTGTTCGTGTGGAAATAAGAATAGATTCTTCTATTGTTAAAGCATAACAAGTCTTGGTAGAAGGAGTTGTTAAGCAGACATGTAAGAGAAGTTTGGTTTTTAAACGCATTTTGTGGTCTAACTGACACTATAGTTGTTTTCTTCATTTGTACTTAGTGTCCTTCTTCTGGACATAACTGATGGTATTTGTTAGAAAAATCAGTTCTAGTGAACGTTTGTTTTTTTCCTCAATGATGGGTGTGAAAGCAAACAGCCATCTAGCATATACGTCATTTAAACAAATGTAGTAGTATTTTTGCGTCCTATTGTATGTGATTTTACTGATATGTTTTGCTGCAGGAAGCTTACTTTCGCTACATGGCTGAAAACCCCACTGCTGGTGTGGTCCAAGAAGAGGAAGAGGATAACCTGGAGTATGATAGTGATGGGAATCCAATTGCACCGTCCAAAAAAATCATTGATCCTCTTCCACCTATAGACCATTCAGAGGTAGGAAGGAAGTTTATTCCATTCTATCTGAGGCATTCTAGAAAGCAGGAGCTAAGAAACAGAATGAAATATGCTTCCGTCCCTGTAATATTTCAATGCTGTGCTATGTAAGTCATACTAAAGATCCTTGAAATGGCTTCATACTAAATGAATGTTCTTGCAGACAGTTAAGAACTTTTGAGTAGAAGGACTCTTCCCCTCCAAAACTAAGTGTACAAAGAGAGAATCTTGAGTCCTGGACTAACTGAGTAATTACCCTTGCAGATTGAATATCCTCCATTTGAGAAAAATTTCTATGATGAGCATGAGGAGATCACCAGTCTCACCCCGCAGCAAGTGGTGGAGTTACGTCATAAGCTAAATCTCCGGGTAAGCTGGTCACAAAACTGTCCTACTAGGATCTTTTTACTCCCATTTTTTTTGGTCTGTCTTGGTAGTTTTGATGAAGATTGACACAGGAAACTTGGGCTTTTGAATACCAAGCCTCTCAGACACCTTCAATGACTTTGATTTAAGGGAGCTTGATTTTTCCTTAGCACTTCTTGAAAGTATTCTCTGGATTTGTCAAAGTGGGCACTGAAGATTGCCAGTTGCATGGTTGCACTTGGACTAAAGAACTCTGGAGCTAGGAATTGAAATGGGAAATATTATATGCAAGAATTAGTTCTTTGCCATTTGTGACATGTTAGTATGGTGACTTTCTATGAAGGAAATTATTTGGGGAAGAAGAACAATTATACAAGGAGGTAGTTATTATGTTTAGTAGCTTATGTTGATTGACAATTTATCTAAATTTTTATACCTGAAAGTCCTATTTACTCAACACATCTGGAATTTGCACCTAAACTTACATCCATTCAGAAAGTAAAAAGCCAATTTCAGAGGCAGAGACACCCTTTTTTTCATTTTTTTACTGATTGCTCTTTGTTTTTCTCTTACTGTTCATAAACAAAGCTATGTTTCTGTTTCTAAGGTCTCTGGTGCTGCTCCTCCAAGGCCTGGCAGTAGTTTTGCTCATTTTGGGTTTGATGAGCAACTTATGCATCAGATCAGGAAATCTGAGTATACCCAGCCCACTCCTATACAGTGTCAGGTGAGTGTTGTTACTTCTCTAACATCTAAAGGGAACTAGTAGAACACATGCAAAGGTCCCTAGTCCATATGAGGTATACAATTCTAGTTTCCTATATAGAGCTGTCAGGAAGAAGAATAATTTGTATTTTTCTAGGAAAATAGCTTTGATGTTTTTTAAATAGAAGTTTACCCACTTTTTTTCTTGTTCTGTAAATATATCCATATTCTTGTCTTCATTTGTCTCTTGGTGAAGAGTGAGGAACATTCAAGTGACATCTCTTGCTTATAGAAATGTATGAAAGGTTGGTTGGTTGGGTTTTTTTTAGAAATTGTATCAAAAATAACTATAACGGTAGCTGAGTAGAGCCATACATGGACAACTTTATTTCTTTAAACAGCTTATATTGAATGTCTTGTAACTACAAGAGTTGTATGCAACAAGGCATTTTTTTAATTTCTTTTGGCAGTTAGACTAGATGCCCTATGAGCTGGACCATTTAACTGGTCATTCCTTGGAGAGCCGTGCAAGGAAAAGGGATTCTACTGCATATGTAGATTGATTACCATAACTAATTAAGGTTATCAGTAATGTCATTACAGCCACACCACTTCAGATGCTTTTCCTGAAGTATAAAAAATGATGTGGTGCTCTGTCCAAGTGACAAGTATTAGGACCTTAGTCCATACTATTTGTAAAAAAACTGTGGTTGAGAGGTCCGTATAGCAACAGTAGGGATGCACTGAGAACTTCAGCACTCAGAATGGTTACGTAAAGAATAGGCTCAGAGAATTTGGTTTTAGTGTTCTTACAGCTGGACAAGATGCGTTTGTGTGCATGTAAATATATTCTTGGGCTGGTGTACTGTGCCCAGATGTTGATTTAATATAGGACACCAGTAGTCATAACACAATAACTGCTTCCAGCCCTTAAACCAAACTGATTCGGATCTGAACTTGGCAGTAATAAAACTGTGTAAGCATCGACGTGTGTTGCTCTGAGTCCTCTGTAATGTGCTTTCCTCATGTTGTCTGAGTTTTCATGTAGTATCTAGCACAAGAATATGCTAAGGTAGGCATAATATGGGTTTAGAATCTCTTTATTTTTAGGGTGTTCCGGTTGCACTAAGTGGCAGAGATATGATTGGGATAGCTAAGACTGGAAGTGGAAAAACAGCAGCCTTCATCTGGCCAATGTTGATTCACATCATGGATCAAAAGGAGCTTGAACCAGGGGATGGTCCCATTGCAGTGATCGTCTGTCCGACCAGAGAGCTTTGCCAACAGGTAGGTGTATAGTAAGCATATATGTGCCATACAGTGTTCTTACAGAAGACGAAAATTCTGGGCAGAAATTATCAGAGAACCTCAGTGAAATATTTGAAAAAACTACTCTGTACATTAGTAGCATGCCTCCAGTGTAAGCTCACAATTCTTTCCTACACCTCTTTTTGTTAAAGAATCATGACAAATCTGAAATTGTAAATTTTTGCACAGTGCTCCCATATTATTTCTAAGTATTAAGAATACTGTGGATGCATTGCCACAAGTTGTATGTGTAAAAGATAGAGCCTTCAGGTTAAATTATGGTTGGATGCCTAAATAGGTTTCTCACGTTATTGGAAATTATCCACAAGTATTGAAGTCTTTAGCCCTGAGGATTTCTGAATGATTTCATTGGTTACTAGCTGAAAAGTGGATTTCAGTAGCTGGACCATATTTCCAAGGTAGGCATATTTTCTCAGATCTGTCTAACGTGAACTGTGATGTGCTTTGTTTAAAATTCTCAGATCCATTCTGAATGTAAGCGCTTTGGTAAGGCATATAATCTGCGCTCTGTAGCTGTGTATGGAGGAGGAAGCATGTGGGAGCAAGCCAAAGCCCTCCAGGAGGGGGCAGAGATAGTTGTCTGCACACCAGTAAGTACTTGTACGCACACAGTACCATTTTCTGTTGCTTAACTGAAGCTGAGACAGATTTTTAATACCATTGGTGATGCAGAATTTTTCTCTGGTCACTGAAATCTAGGTTCTTCACAGGTTATCAGATGTTGAGAGCAAATATGCTCGGATTATTCTTCTCCCAAGAGAAATTGAAAGGGATTAGGTATGATCTCTAATAGAAGACAGAGTAGCAAGATCTGCTTGAATCAGTGTCAGTTGTGCGCAATACCAGCTTCTGATTACTGAGCCTTAAATTCATGAAGAAAATTCCCAGAATGTCATGAACTTGAGTGCTGTGTTCCTGAATCAGCGTAGAGCCTGTGGCAGTAATACTCAATGGTTGAAACACTGATTCAGAATGGGTATTGATGCTGAACCAGTGATTTAAATGAGCACCATTGTCAACTGGCTTTGCTTATTGCAAAAACTGGTTACGAACTTGGGCAAAAATGAGCACCTAATGGTTGGAGGAAGTTTTATTGTGGCTATTTATTGGGGTACTAGGCAAGAAAACAAAATATGAAGAACTCCCTTGCCAAAAACTGTGGGATTAAGTAGCCAGTTCACATTTAAATTTTAATTCTAATGAAGAATGGGGCATTTCAGGCTCTCAGCACTGTTAAGCTTGAAAAAACAGTCCTAAAATTCAGCTTGTAAAGCATAGTTGATGAGAGTTTTAGGAATCTGTTTCTATGACTTGAATATTGACACTTAACTTCTAGACTGAAGCCTTGAGATGTCTTATTCTAAGTCTCTGGTAAGTGAGGATAAACAGTTAAGTGCTTGAAGGTTGCATATGTTAACATTTTTTAAAATATGTGTTAAAAACTTGGCTTTTTTTTTTTTTAATAGGGTCGCTTGATTGATCATGTGAAAAAGAAAGCTACAAACCTTCAAAGAGTCACTTACCTTGTGTTTGATGAAGCTGACAGAATGTTTGATATGGGTTTTGGTATGTAATGAACAAAGGTCACTGTTTTGGAAAGCAGTGGTCTCCAGTTCCCAGCTTAGTAGGACTGTTTATAACCCCTGTAGCTTCATATACTTGAAAATACATTAAGCAAATACTTTATAGACAAAACTCATATTTAAAGGTCTAATATCTGTTGCCATAAAGAGATCAGTGAAGTGCTGTTGATGTTGAAGTCCAAAAACCCTAATTTTTATCTTCAGAGTTGCTGAATAACTTTTGAGCAAGTCACTTCAGTGGTTTGATTCTGTGTGTACAAACTAGTGGTGTTTAAAGAACTTTCTACTTTATTGGAAGAGGTTTGGTCATTCAGATCTGGATGATTTTGAGTTTGTGTTCGAGAGTCATGGGACATAGCAAAGATTTGACAGTACTAGAATAGTGCAGAGGCAGGGGGACAGGGTATGCACAGATTCAGCTTGGATCTGTGGTTACAGAATTTTTTGCTGAAGGAACTGCCAAAAGTTTCTCTGTACAGCAAAGGAACTTCCCTTGTGCAACGAAGAGCACCTGGAAGTCACAGTAGAATTAAATACTGAGTGAAAAGGACTCATTCACTCTATGGTTATTTGTTAAATGAAGCAATATAGTTATATTTTGAGTTATTCTACTAAATAATGAGCATACGACGTTGATTAGAACATTTTCTATCTCCTTTCCAGAATATCAGGTCAGATCAATCGCAAGCCACGTACGTCCTGACAGACAGAGTAAGTATAAGCATGTTTCAAGATAAACTCCTGACACTTAAAGGAGGCAGTACGGTGGGCTACCAGTTAAGAAGCTGGAAGAGAGCTTGGATTTGCTGTTCTTAACACAGCCACACAATGAGACTTTTGCAAAAGTCCTCTGGTGTTACCCTCACTGTAGGCTGTTGGGAAGGGAGCACTTGTGAACTGTAGGTACTTTACCACACTGTCATCAGTTTGTAATCCCTTTACAGACTTTACTCAGAGAAAAGATGATTAGCTGAATTAATGTTCATATGCTTTGAGATCCTGTGTTCTAAGCTGCCATGTAAGAAAGTTCACAGCAGTGCCACATATTATAAACATCTTATTTCAGATGCCATGAAATGTGTTTCCACTTTGAGGTATTTTAATAGTGTGATTGATAATTTTCATTCGAACCAGTAAAACAGACTGCAGCTTCAGACCACTGACATCTGGTACAGTCATACAGGTCCTCATTCACAGGATCTGTGCAGTGTTTTCACAGTTCTGAAAGAAAGTTTATTTTCCAAAGAGTTCAAATACTGTTTTTCTTTTAGCCCTCTTGTTCAGTGCCACTTTCCGTAAGAAGATTGAGAAATTGGCTCGAGATATTCTGATCGACCCAATTCGAGTTGTGCAGGGAGACATTGGAGAGGTAATTCTACATTACTTCTGAGACAATCAGAAAAACTATTCTGTTTCTGTTGTCTGAAATTTAAGTTAAACAGCATAGTCATAATTTGTATTTAAGAGGAAATATGTTGTGCTTAACAAAAAATAGTAAGGGTTTGGTTCTGGTTTTTATTTTATTGAGCTTTCTTTCTCCCCACAAATATTGTTGTGATGGAAGGTTTCATCAAGGAGTGAAACAACATTAATGCAGATTGACTTTTTTTTTTTTAATTAGGCTGAATCAATGGGTATATCCTTTTGTCTCAAAACTATAAAAAAATTACAACTTTTGCAATGAAGGATTTGAAACAGACTGTAGTATCTTTCAGCTGGTTTATGTGGGAATGTTGATCCTGTACTTGCTTGACAGTAGCAGCTGAACTATTAGCAGACTAGGGATTTGGTGATAAGTCAGTGAAGTGGGCAGATTACATTTGCTGTGAAGAAACTTTGCTTATAATATATGAAAACTATTGAGAAGTTTCACAAGATGCCTTCAGAACATTCTTCTTTTAACCAGTTGTCTGCATAAGCCCCTTCTTTGTGGGAAAATGTTTTTCCTAAACATAGCTTAAGAAAAGAAGCAGCTTTCCTAGCTCAATCACATGGTTCCTTTTCTTTGATCTAAATAATTACTCTGAGAGCATCATCCTTGAAACAATTAATATTTAAATGTGTAAAAGTTAAATCTTTCAGAGAAACTTCCAGATAGTGCTGTGAGCTCTCCTGCACTTTTATTATTTGCAATACAGAGTGTATAGGGAGTCTGTTTATACCTCCCCTCTTCCTGACTCCAGGGACAAGTCACAGCTCACAGGAGTACTTTCTCTGATCGCCATATGAATAACTGTCACTGATGAGCATCCTCTCTGTCTCAGACCCTGCTCTTGCACAGTCTATTTTAGATGTTAATAGCATCTGTTGCAAAAGCATCTAAATTGCAAGTATCCATCTTTAGATCAGTAGGGTGCTAAACTGCCTTATGTCAAAGACTGCACTTTGCCTCTCAGGTTTAGTAAAGAGTGGCTCATTTAACCCCTGCCTTTTCTGCACTGTGAAAATGAAGTGGTCAGCAGTTAGACAAGAACTGAAACCTCTTTTAAAGGAGAATTTGTCCCCTGCTTCTCTGCTTTTTGTTCTCACACCTAGTTCAAATTCCTTGTTTTATTCTGCCATCTGTGTTTGCCATCCTGTCCTTGCCATCCTGTCCTTTCTGTCCTGCTTTATTGCTTGTCTTATTTCTCCCCTTAGGCAAATGAAGATGTTACTCAAATTGTGGAGATTTTCCCCTCTGGCCCTAGCAAATGGAACTGGCTGACTCGACGCCTTGTGGAGTTCACATCTTCTGGGAGCGTTCTCCTGTTTGTCACCAAGAAGGCAAATGCAGAAGAGCTGGCCAATAACCTCAAGCAGGAGGATCATAATCTGGGGCTGCTTCATGGTGACATGGACCAGAGTGAGAGGAATAAAGTAATTTCAGAATTTAAGAAAAAGGGGATCCCAATACTGGTAGCTACTGATGTGGCAGGTATGTGACATTCTAAGAAACAGCAGCTCGTACAAATTGTGGATATTAGTAAAAAGGCTGACACATTTTAGTGGGAAGCAACAAGGTTGGCTTCTGTGCTTGCTGGGCACTGTATTCCTGACGTTTTTCAGAAGTACACAGTGTTATCAAGGGGTTTTATTTTTAAAGTCTTCTAATGATGTTTAAATTACAGTCTGACAGATACTTTTTAATATACAAAAAGAAAATAAGCTGTTTCTTAAGGAAGTAACTGCTATTCTTTAATCAGCTGACACATTATGCATGCTTAAATGAAGAGGAGACGGGCACACTTGAAGCCTTCTTTAGAACAGCTTTTGTAACCAGATGCTTAGCTGAACAAAGAGTGAATTTCAGTGTCCTTTAATAAAGGCCTCTCTCTTCCCTGGAGAAGCAGTCATTTAAAGAGACCTCATCCATCTTCAATCCTGTGAACTTGGGGATTGGTGTAACTTATACTACTGTTAGAGAAGATATTGCTACTCTTAAGAGTTTTAGCCTGTGAAGGGTGTCTTAACTGGAGTGTGTTCCTGTGGAAACTCCTTTTTATGCTGGAGCAGAATGAAGTGATAAGCTGGTATGAATGGGATTGCTTTGAGTTAGTTTGGGATAATCACACTTACTGCTATGTTGCTCTTTATTACAGCTCGTGGGTTAGATATTCCTTCCATTAAGACTGTCATCAATTATGATGTGGCTCGGGACATAGATACGCACACCCATAGAATTGGTCGTACTGGCAGAGCAGGCGAGAAGGGAGTTGCCTACACTCTACTGACTCCCAAAGACAGTAACTTCGCTGGTGATCTTGTCAGAAATCTGGAAGGCGCTAATCAACATGTTTCCAAAGAGCTGTTGGATCTAGCAATGCAGGTACGAACAAGCAAAACTCCTTGAGTAGAGGAAGGTTCCTTCCATGATTAGCACAAAATCAGGAGCCTCAGTGACTTGTTTCTGGCTCCATCATGTGTTAGCAGTGATCTTTTGCAATCTATACTATTTTTAAGGAGGCTTTCTAGTGTTTTTAATGGCCTTTGAAAGAATCCATGAAGAGATAAAGATTTTGGAACACTGTATGTAATCTATTTTGGGGTCAGGCACTGCCTAGGAAATTAGGAGCTGTAATCTGGCTGATGCCAACAAAGCACTCCAGCTCCACTATCTCATTACAATCAGATTTTCAATATGCATTTATGGCAGGCACCTGGGAAATGCAGCTTAGTTAAAAGCTAAACTAGAAGATAATTACAAGGACATTTACTCTGTGAAGCGGTTGTTCGTTTATCATTATACCTGCTTGGCAGTGCTGTCTGGCAGGCTTGCTATATATAGGTATGATGGATAGCTGAAGCAATTGTGCTTCCGCCACTGTACTCATCAGCTCTTTAAGTTCTTGTCTTTTGCTGCCCATGTAGCTGCGAGAGAGCAAAGGCATTTTGGTAATTCCCAAATTCAGAGATGGATTAGCATGCTTGTGGCTTCATTGCCAAGCAGCTTGGACACTCGCTGCTAGAAGTAAGTGTTTTTTCTGAAGTACAGAGGCAGCATTTTCAGAAGGGACAGAATTTGTGAGGCAGAGCACCACAGGCTGCCTTTGAGAGGAGAATATAGAAGCTGAATGGCTTGGCTTACTGGCTTCTTCAGATTTGAAGAAACTATAGGGCATAAAAGAGGTGCAGCCAACCATTATTTAATAACCTGGTAACAGGAGGTTTGGTTGGTCTGTCCTTTCCTGGCCACTGCTCGTTGCAGGAAGTTTTGCTGACAGAACCTCATTTCTCATTAGCCAGGCAGTGGGCTAAATCAATAAAACCCAAGTACGAGCAAGTGCAGAGCTCCCAAGTGAATGGCATCAGCAATTGCACTTATTCCTGGCTTTATTAGAATGCAACCCCCTAAAAGTTTAACATGGATGAAAGTTCAGGACATAAAATTAGTTTTTGTAAAAAGCATTTGTAACAAAAAGCTTCAGACCTACGTGACAGAACTCTCTACAGCTTACTTTCAAAGTGCTGTAATCTGTCACATCCCATCCCCTTGCAACAGCTGTGTTGTGGAATGGGAAACAGTGTATTTGTATTTTTCTTTTGAAATGCTCAAAATCCTTCTTTTCTGAGCCTCATTACATGCATTTATGAAGCTTCTTATTCCCTGTGTTGAGAAGCATTTGTCCTTCTTTTGTACAGAATCCATGGTTCCGGAAATCACGTTTCAAAGGAGGAAAAGGCAAGAAGCTGAACATTGGTGGTGGTGGCTTAGGATACCGTGAACGTCCTGGTCTGGGATCAGAAAATTCTGTAAGTAGGGATGCTAAAGAAGTTGTTTACAGATTCTTGGAACTTTTAAACATAGTATTGACTACTTTTTAATTTTAAAAAATCTTCTTAGTACTGGAGTATAGCCTCTACTTTAAAAGGTTTTCATAGCTCAGAATCTTTCAGAGTTGGTATCAGAAATATATCAAGTGAAGCTGTCCTGTGCCGTTACCCTCTTGTCAAGAGCTGCCCTATTTAGGGCCAGAGTGATCCAGAAGGTTCGGAGATTCTTCCTGAAATAGACTGTCAATGCAAAATAAATGCTAATAAGTTACTTGAAAAGCCATTTCCACACTGATTCTTGGCAGCAAAAAATCTTGCAGCATTGGGAAGACTTACTAAGGTATGACCATGCTAGGAAAACAGCTCGTTGCCAATGTGTATGGGGACAGAATTTAACTGTAGGCATGTTGAAAACGCATCATGTTCAGCATCTTTCCAAAAGTCACAGCTAAGGTCTTGTTTACACTTTGTCTTGACTATGACCACTGTGAAAATCTCCATTTGATTGTGTTCTGCTTTTGCTTGTACTGTAAGGAGCTGGGAAATGTGGTTATACTGTTGACTAGTGAGTTATTAAGACTTAATGCATCTTTACTTTTCTGTCATCCTCAAGGGCAAACTGTTCTGCTCAGTGGTCTCCAGAAGTTTGTCATCCTTAGTAGGTGTATTTCCTGAGTGCAGGGTCAAGATAAATTCTAAGAATGGTTGAATTGAAAGTGTCTGTGTGGGATAAATCTCTCTAGTTGTCCTTTGTCTTTTTGCGTAGGACCGTGGAAACAACAACAGTGTGATGAGTAACTATGAGGCATACAAGCCATCCACTGGGGCAATGGGAGACAGACTTACAGCAATGAAAGCAGCTTTTCAGGTTGGTTCAATCACTTGTACTCCAAGTTATAACTCAAGAGGAAAGGACATAACATGGAAAAATTATTTTACTACTGATGATTCAAGACAATTTCTTTTTTCTCCCCTGAAAATGCAGAAACCCTGTTGATTTAAGGGAAGTTGAGGTTGATAGTGGTGGCCATGTCTCATCCACTTAGAGCATGCACTCAGCATTGCAGTCCAAACTGGTAGAATTAGTATGCAGGCTGGACTGAACATGTTTGCACAAAGTTAATTTGCCAGACTTATTTTGTTTTCTGCTGCCTCTTTGCTCTCTTTCCCTTCCGGATTCTGCTCCTAGGCTTGATCCTATTTAGGTTGCTTAGCAGCAATGGTGTAATTGCAATCAAAAGAAACAGGGCACAGAGAAGCCTTTTCTCTGCAGTGTAAAAATTAACCCCACAATATAGGAGTTCCCTTGTTTCTGTGGTCTGGTAGCAGATGTCCGTTACTAATTCTGTGTTCGTAAGCACAGCAGGAATGTAATCACTCCAAGACTGACTTTTTATAGGAACCCTTTTTCCTAGGGGCTCCCCAGAATTCAAGACAGGCTTGTGTATGCATGATGACTGCATGTTTTGTGGTGCACTGTAGAAGCAAACATGCTCTCTTTTTTTCTTTCTGTCTCTTTCCGGCAGTCCCAGTATAAGAGCCACTTTGTTGCTGCAAGCTTAAATAATCAAAAGACTGGTAGCTCTGCTGCTGGTGCTAGTGGCTGGACCAGCGCTGGGAGCTTGAACTCAGTACCGACGAGTTCAGCACAGCAAAATGCTGCAAATCCTGACAGCCCAATTGCAGCCGCCGCAGCAGCAAAGGGTGTTCCAGGTTTCACCAGCACAGGGAATTTGAGTAGCGTTCCCACCTTTCCAAGTGTCGGAGTACAGGGCTTCAACAACACAAATGCCAGCACCAACAATCGAGAAGGCAGCAGCAGCACCGGTGTTGCCACTGCTGGCAGCGGTGGTGGCGGCAGCAGCAGCGGAGGTGGTGGTGGCGGTGGTGGTGGCAGCATTGTCAGAGAACGATACAACGACAACCGGAACAGTCGCCACAATGAGGTCCCACGCCGTGGAGAGGGTGGTGGTCGCTACAATGATGTGCAACGCCATGGAGAAGGAGGCAGTCGCCACAGTGACGTTTACCGCCACGGAGAGGGCCGACATGGCGACAACCATCGCCACGGTGAAAGCCGGCACTTCACTGATGTGGGCAGTGGCAATCGCAATAATGGTGATAGCAGGAATAGCAACGAAGGTAGGAACAACGAGAACAGGAATGGTGAGAACAGGAAGGATGCCAACAGCCGAGACAACAAGACAGATGGTTTTGCTGTCCCAGAGCCCCCAAAACGTAAGAAGAGCCGGTGGGACAGTTAAAAGCTGGTGTTTCACAGCCTGGAATCTCTGCAGGTAGTGTTGTCTTTTTCCAGAGGATTTCTTGGGGGTTTTTGGTAACTGGTTGTTGAGCAGCTGGGGGAGGAGAAGGAAACCATGAAAACTCCCCATTGCAAGTCTGGGCCGGTACATCTGCAGACAGATTCACTTTAATGATGTGTACACACAATGCTTAGTCAAAGAGGAATCATTTTGATAAAGCTCCCTGGGTTCTGCTTTTAAACATTCAGTGCTCAAGTGACTCTCTGCTGGATTTAAAGAGATCTTCTTGACAAGAAAGAAGCTGTTTCACATCCTTGGAACGTTAAGAAACTGTTGTCCATAGAAGTATAAAGTAGTCTTTTCTTAACCAGCGTTCACATTTAAAAAGACAGTCCATCTAGAGATGCTCAGGACCCACCTGTTAAACATTAATCTTTCAGCAATTTGTTCAGTATGGTGAGTTCTTCCCTAATCTCTTCTTTTCACATATTCTGTTATCCACAAATAACTTGGCCTCCAGGTTGCCCCATACATCTCTCCCCATCCACCAAGAATGTATCAATTTGCATTGCTGAAGGTGGGATGAAGCAAGCTGATTTTTCTTTCCTTTTTTTTTTTTTTTTAATTTTATTTTTTATGAAGCTGTTCCAAGGGATCCTGCTCCAGCCCGCTAACCACAAATTCACATGTAGTGTAGGCGGGACTCCCTGGCTTGTTTGTGGTCAGTACATCAATCCCAATCCCATTGCCCAGGTATTTTTTCTTTTAAAGAACCTCTTCTTTCCTAATAACCTTCATTTTGGTGGAAGCCTGCATAGCAAACTTGTTTCTCTGCTGTGCCTATGCACCCTCTGTTATGAGAGGGTTGAGTGCTTTCTTCGAATTAAAAACAAAAAAGGGAAAAAAATGTAGATATGCCACAACAATCAGAGGCTGGTGCCCCCCGTGAAGCGTAGCTAAATGAAGAGGCTTCATTCACAAATTCAGGGACCTGCTGCTCAGAAGCCTTTAGGGAGAACCTGAAAAGCAATTGATGAAGTGGAACAGCTCAAATATTGCCCCATATTGGACACATGTAGTTAAAACTGTAAAATGTTGCTTGACTGTTTTTAACTCGTGTGTACTATCCGTTTTTTAACTTTTTTTTTTTTTTGCGCCATAAAGGTAAGGAAGAACTCTTTTGTTGAAACATGTCAGCACCCACCTCTGTCTTGTTTCTACTGAAAGAATTATCAGAAACTGTCAGGTTTTTGTGACATTGTGATGTTTTCTTTATCAGCTGTGCATTTACTTTCTGCTTGCTCTAGTAAATGTTTTATTACTGGGACAAAAATATCTAGCATGTGCTTTTTATTCTCCACTTCTTCCTTTGGCTCTTCTGGCATTTGGATGGAGATTTGACTGACTGGAGATTTGACTGCGTCCTGTTCTTTCACCAGAAGTTGTGGATTGTAGTTGATAAAAGACTTCCTGTGGTTTTTATTGGTATCTTTCACCTCAAACTGTTTTGCAAACCCTATTTTAGCTTGAAAGCCTCTTGGGGAATAAATTTTTCTCTGTTTCACAAGTGGGAAGGATACAGCTCAGGACACATTGCTCATCCCAGCCTTTCCATGGGGTCATTGGTTGACCTGGAAAGAGAATTCAGCAAGTCTTGTGATCTGACTTGCATATGTACTGGTTTCAGTCAAGACACCAGCTTGATTATTTGGGCCCGCTCACTAACTAGCTCTAATCTGTTTTGTTTTTTCAAAAATAGCTTCCACTTGAACACTCTCATCACAGTCTGTGCAGAAACCTCACTGCACTGGTTTGAGCTCTGCATTTTTAGTATTAAGACAAGTATGTTCCAGGGCAGATGTGGCAGGGGTTTAGAAGCTGTTGCATTCCCCTTTCGTTATCACGCTTAAGGTTTATCACTCTGCACAATTAAAGATTTGAGTTTCAAAACACAAAATAATAAAAATAGCTCCATAGTCTAAAACTGCCCTCTGCTCCCTCCCTTCCTGGATCTCAGCTGGCTGCCACTGGGAACTGGCCCTGTATGTGGCATATGCCTGGGTCTCTTCCCTTCTTTTTAACACATCCCTCTGCTGTTTGATAGGATTACTGAAATTCCTCACCCCTCTCTTAGCTACCAGGAGCCTCTTGAGACTTGATGAGTAAATATTGATCGCTGACAGAGGGCTATAAATGTCAGTTCACACGTCCATGTTAGGTACATAAGAGGGTTGGTTCCATCTCCACAGAACAAGGTAGCAGTGTGAGCAGCATGCCAACTACCCTGAAAGAGAGAATCTCTCTCCTTGCAGTGGCACGCTGTGCTGCTTGCTTCTAAAGAGACCAGCACACAACTCGCAGCTGAGCAAATCAATTACAGGAAGCTCAGGTTTGTTTGTAAAGGGCAATCCTCAGATTCTGCTCCTGTCTCTGTGCCTGCGCATCAGTCACCCCCTCTGCCTCTCGTCCCCCGGAGCGGGGCAAACACTGCCACCACCCAGCTGTGCCTCTTCCATGTCGTACAGCACTTGTTTTCTTGGGTGGGAGGTGGTGCAGATGTGCCTGACTCTGCACCATCTTCTGGACCATTTAAAGACTATGAATCCTGGAGCCCTTCCCTTCCCTAATGCACCTCCTGGCCTTCTGGCTGGCTGTCCCTCCAGTGCTTCCTAATCGTTGTGACTCCCTTTAGCTTTTCACTGGAAGATCTGTGAATGCACAGAATTATATACATGTTCGCTGTCACTGTCTTTATCGTGAAATTACTGCCTTGAGGGACTGTGTCTCCTTAGACCAGGTAGGAAAAAAAATTCGCCATGCTACCACCAACATGCTGTTTAGTTTTAACTGGCATACATACCCCCTCTCCCAACAACATAGTAATTCTCCACTCCCCCTCCCCTGTGGTCTGGCTGAATTGTCTGGGCTGGGCATCACAAGCTCCTCAGGAATGTCTTTTCCCATCACGGTGATGAGCTTTCCCAGGCAATGCACATGTAGCAGAGTAGGCAAGGAAAAGTTGGGGCTGCTTTGTCCCCAACAGTGAGCAGCGAGAGCAGAGCGGCTGGGTTTCCAGCCCTTCACACCCTCTGCTACCCGCCAGCAACCGATCGCTGTGCGTAACGCCATTGAGTCCATAACGGAGTTCACGGATGGAAGCAAGCCATACAGACTCTCTCTTTATTCACTTTTTAGCCTGCAAAAAGATTACAGGGCCAAGACTCTTGCATGCAATGGCCTGTGCGTTTATGGACAACCATGCTGTAAAGCGTGGGGGACCCAGGCATTTTGCTGCGCCTTGCCCAGGCTGTAAAGCTTGGCCTGCCTCCCTGCGCCCATCGTATCCCAGTGACTTGCGCTCCCCATTTGTAGCTGAGCGTTGCGTGTTGGGCTTCACGGTATCTGTGAGCTGCACGAGGATGGAAGTAAGGGCAGGGCGAGGTGCAGAACAGCTCCGCGGGCACTATGCACGCTGCCAGCCCCGGGCTGTACAACGCAGGAATTGGTGCTAAATAGGGTAGTCAGACTTCAGAACGTGGGCTTGCTGAATTGGCTTTATACACACTGGAGCTGAAGTCACCTTCCAGACTGTCAAGGTAAGACTGAGCATGGGGGATTGTTTCCTGGTGACGATTCAAGGCTTTGCATGCACAGACATCACTTACATCAATCACTTGCACGTGGAAGGAAATGAGGTTTTGAACTGGCTGCTTGGTTTTAGGCCAAATAGGTAGAAGGAGCAAGAGCACATTGTCCCTTTGCACCCTGGCTGTGAGGGAAAGGGAACTGTGTTGTTCCAGCTGCTATCCCCTACCCTGGGTCTCCATGCAAGCGTAAAAGGAGCCCAAAGCGTGAGGATCACCACCTTTCCGGGCACAGCTGGACGTCCAGATGGAAAACACACCGTTCACTTCACAGCATCGTCTCCAGCTCTTTGTTTACGTTGGGGTGATGCTGACTCAGGTCTGGTAAGTCCACTGTGTTTTCCCCACAGGCTTTCTGGCTCATCTCCTGGGTCGGACAGGGCAAAAAGTTATCCGAGGCAAAGGAGCTGGGGATGTAGCCCGGCAGGCTGCCACGGGCAGGGAGCAGCAGCCCGCGCTGCTGCGTGCTCCCTGCCCCTCGCCCCACGAGGCTCACGCTGAAGCTCGTGGTGGCGTGGGAGGCCAGCCCGCCGTAGCAGCAGCTCCCTGCCACGCTGGTGGCACGCGCCTTCTGCTTGAAGTCCAGCGCCAGGCTTCTCCGAAAATGGGCTTTCTTAATTTCTGCCTGCACCTGAGGGAGAGGTCAGAGATGGCTGCTTGTGCCCAGAGACAGCAAAACAAACATCCCTTCCCTTCCCCATGGTTTTTATTCCTAGTGATTTCCCCCCCCCCTTCCAAATCCTGCTGAGAGGGATGGATCTGAGTTTTTTCCTCTGGTTATCCCAGCCTGGGGGATGCAGGTTAACTTCCCCAAACCTAAAGTAGCTAGAACGGGGAGCTCAGCTGCTCACACTTCTAACTTACCTCCCCATTGCAAAAGCAGTAGATAAAAGCCACAAAGAAACCCTGCCAAAAGAGACAGAGGTGGAGTTTGAGTCCTGAGCCGGGATGCTGTACGTGTGCCTCCCCCCTCCCTGGACGAGCATCACGCGGTGTTTGGAGCAGGCAGGCAGCCCCATGTCGACGTACCTGAGAGGAGTTAAAGAGCATCTCGTAATGCATCTGGATCTGCCACAGGACCCCAGAGACTTCGGTGTAGGGCATGGCCATGAACACCACGTAATGGACGCCAAAAAGCGGCATCAGCACCAGCGTGGACTTCAGCAGCTTCCTGAGAGGAGAAATGCTCTGAGCTGTTAGCTGGGACCTGTCAGCCAGCCTACAGCCCCCTTGCAGACATTGATAAGCATCTTAGCAGAGGACAGTCGCTTTAGCTTCTGCTGCTGCCGCGGCTGGTTTGTGCATAGCTGCTGCACAGTGTCCAGCTTGGAGAAGGGAGCAGGCAAAGCTTGAAGTCCTGACCCTGCTGTTTCAATCAAACTCAGCTGCCAGAAGCACTGGCTGCCGTCGTCCTGCCACCCTCCCTCGCTCCTGCAGCCATTCCTGCGCCTCTGCTCTTCATTCACAACCCTTTGGGGAGCCGTCTCAGCTAAACAGGCAGAAAATGAGCCAGACCAGGGCCAGGACATGGTTTTGCTGCTGCCAGCGCTTGCCTGTACTGCTGCCGGGGGTCCAGCTTCCCCGTGTTCGTCTCCCAGAGCTTGGAGGCCAGCACCCGGACGATGTTGAGGAAGAGGAAGAAGTTCACCTGCCGACATGGGAGTGGTGCTGTGGTCAGAGCAGGGAGGGACCAGTGCCCCAGGATCCCTCTGCATCACAAGGGCCCTCCCTGGGTGCCGGGGTGGCTGGGGACACAATCCCAGTGAGCACAAGCGAATGGGTCTGGGTCTCTTATCAATCCCCTTTCCCCAAAAGGGATTGGGAGATTCAGCCACGGGATTCTTACCACGATGGCGGCCAAGATGGGAACCTGATAAATCCACTTCATGTTCCCTGCACTGAGGTCCCAGCACCTGAAGAGACCAGTAAAGAAACACCTTGGAGAAACCTGAAATCACTGGTAAGGAAAATTGCCAGCTGACGGTTCCCTGTACCCCCCCAACCGACATCCCCATCCTCCCACCCTTCACTCCCTTTGTGGAGTTTGTGTAAATCTCAACCCAACAGCAGCCATGCTACAAGCATTCATAACCATCATGGTGTTCCAAATGAGTTTAAACTAGCATTAATGTTCCTGAGGGCTCCTTGGCCAACTCATCTAAAACTCCTGCTGTACGTTTGGTAGCCTTTCTCCTTTGAAAATGCTTAACTTCAGAACATGCCCTTTAGCATTCATCTTTGCACTGTTTATTGATCAATTTGTGGTGTAAACCTGCATCCATCTTCCTCCCAAATGCAGAACAAAACCACTATCGCTCTGGATTACTGACAATTTTATAAACAAGACTTGTATGTGTGTTCTTTTTGGAAAATTTTCATTTTCAAAAGTTCTGGTGCCCACAGGTATTTTGCTAGCATTTGCAACAAGTCTTTCCCTCCCAAAAGGACTGCTGGAGAAGGTGGACCTACGTACTGTGTATCCGCCAGGGAGGCCCTGACGCTGGCCCAGACAGACACAAACACAGCGGGGAGACCTGGAGGGGCAGGAACCAGAGTGAGGAGCACGGATGAAGCATCACGTTTGCAGGCTGACCCAGTTCCTGGCAGCTGGTTTACATCCTGCTGCCCTTCTCTGGGCACTCAGTGCCACTCGGCCATGGCTGATGCCACAGCTCCCACCTGGTCTCAGCATTGGGTCAGGGTCCATGCTTACCCCAGCCGATGATGATGAGGACCCACAAGTAGTTCTTGTTGGAGAGGAAGGCCATGAAGATCAGGTTGTGCAGGTAGAGACCTTCCACCAGGATCCAGTAGTGATTGGTGGCCAGAAAATAGAGGAAGAGAGTCACCACCACCTTGCAGCCAACCTGTGGACATATTGTCAGAGAGGTGCCCATATCAACCTGTCCCCTGAAAGCAAAACCTGGTGGCTTTTGCTCTCTGGCCAGCAAGACCCAGGCTGTGCCCCATGCATGGCTCACATTCCTCCTCTTGCAGGGAGCTACGTCTCTGATATTCCGACATCAGATGTAGAGCAGGTGCTTTAGGTCTTTCCTATAGCAGAGGTTATTTCCCACACCAGGGCACTCTGAGCTCAGACAGGCTGCAGGACCGATGTCCTCTGCAGCTCTGATCTCTGCTGTGGCACCAGGGCAGGGAGAAGCTGGGCAGAGCTGTAGGCAGCCCTTCATCCCTCCCCAACTGCATCACCCCTGAGCAGCACAGCCCCCATCTGGGAGGGTCCCAAGCGCATCCCCTTGCTCCAGGGCTCCTAAATCCCCTTTTCCCCTGATCCTGCCTCCGGTCTCGGTGTGCCACTTGCCAGGTGGCTCCGTTGTCCTGGCGAGGGACCCATTTCTGCCTTGAAGTCGTCCTCCCGCATCTTCTCCGACTCGCTGGCCAGTGTGCCCGAGTAGAGCACCATGTCCTTCACGAAGATGCTCACCGCCCGGCAGATGAAGGAGGTGAAGAGGTGGACGTGGATGTAGTTGCGTGTGCAGTGCAGGCGCCTACGGAGAAGGGATGTGACACGAGCCCAGCCCCAGCTGCCCAACAAGCTCATCACACGTGGGCTCAGGCAACGAGGGGTCCCAGAGAAGGTGAGCTCCAAGGTGTCAGCCCTCCCATGGGCACAGAAGCCAGATCTGAGGGCAAGTGGGGCGTCAACACCTTCAAGAGCAGGGTGGAGTGGACAGGGAGCTGGTCATACCGGGTGTTTTGGGCTTTGGGAAATTGTCTGATGTTTGTGCTGGGGTTTGGGGCCAGTTCCCGTTCCCTTAGGAGCTGCTCCACCTCAGAGGGTCGTGTGTGCGGGTGATGGGAGAGGACAGTTCTTCCCGACACGGGGATGGGGCTTTGGCTTCTCCTTACTTGAAGTACGAGAGGATGCAGACGGCGACGATGAGGCAGGCCAGGGAGATGGAGTAGCCGACAGTGTACATCAGGTGCAGGCGGTCAAACACCTCCTGGAAGAGAAGGGCTGAGCTCCACAACCCCTCCGCAGCCCAGGCCCACCACCCCAGCCTCTGGGCTGAGAGCACGGGGGGAGCAGGGCTTGTTTGGGGAGTCAAGGGGGAAGAGCCCCCTGCTCCCAGCAATTCCCCTGGCCTTTGCTGCACAGTTCCCTGGCCCCCATCCCAACCCCTTTTCCCAGCACCTCTGATAAGCAAGGTCACCTTCTCACGGCTCCGGCTGTCGGAGGAGAAGAGCAGAGCACATTCAGTGTAATTGGCCCAGGTCTTGTTGGTGCTGAGAGCCATGGCCCAGGTCCCATAGGCACTGCAGTACCTGTAGGCATGACCTGGGAACGGCAACGGGTGCTGTGACAGTGGAAGGACCCAGACACATCCCTGCTCCGTGGAGGATTGTCACCGAGGTGAGGTCGCTCCCTGCCCAGGTGGAAGCGCTTACCTTTATGGTTGAAGTCGTAGATGTAGTCGGGGCAGGGCACCGACACCTCCTGGCTGGGGGAGCCCTTTGGCCAGCAGATAATCCCGTCCCACTCTGGAAGGCAGCTGGTATCTGGCCAAAGAGCAAAGACACATCTCACATCTCCAAACAGGGCGACAGCGTACCTCCAGCTTCCCCAAGCGTGCGCTGGACCAGAGCGAGGAAAACGCGCTGCCACGCAATCAGCCCTGGTCTGCAGAGCAGGGGGAGCTGCAGGGAGGGCCAAGGAGGGGGACACATCCCATCACATCCCACCTCTTCTGGGGGGGCCAAGGCCCTCCATGGGTCTCGTTTGCGGTGTGCATGGGGCAGTCTGGAATATGGTGCAGCCAGTGCTGGCTAATCAGGGTGATGATTTGATTAGCACCTAATTGTGCTGAGAGCCCCCAGAATGCCAGGAGCTCCACAAACCCTTAGGAGCCATGTGTCCCTGGCCCCATCCTGCTCCCATCGGAGGGGACAGCATTTCCCACAATGTAGCCAGCTCCACTGGAACTGGCTGACCCACGTGCAGGGGAGGGACGCTACCTTTGATCTTCTCTAGTTGGGCTTTTATGTCTCTCTGACATTTCTCCTTGGCTTCCACCAGGAGATAGATCTGCTCTTCTTTTGTGAGAACATCATCAGGGTCAACCTGCCAAGACAAAACCAAAAAGTGATGACCCCATCACCTCTGCGTGACTTGGCTCAGGCCAACAGTGTCAGACAGCAGTTCAGCTCAGGTCTCTTCTTCGTGCTCACAATTTAGAGATTAATCCTCCCTGGGACACCTCGACCCACCCTGGTGATCTCCATGTCCCCGGAGAGCTGCCACTGCCTGCTGGGTGACGTGAGCCACCCACGGCCGGGATCCAGGATCTGGGAGTGAAGCTGCCCTGTCCCAGCAGCACCCCGAAGGTGGCTGATGAGACACCCACAAATGCTTCCTGACTCGGGGCAGGACCCATGTCGCTTCTGCTGCCACAAAACACCCTGGTGCTCCCTGCCACCAACCCCTGAATCCACCCAGCTAATTAAGACCAAGTCCAAAATCACAAGGGGCTCAAGGGCCACTACACGAACATCATCTAGTGACATGGAAACAACGCTTTGCTGAACCCCAGCATCGTAGCATCAAGCAGGACCATCCTGGGGGCAAGAAATGAAAGTCAAAGCCAGTGTGAGAGGGAAGACAGGAGCCCACATGGAAAATGGATGTGCTGGTATGCAAAGGTAATGGAGCAGCCATGGCATGGCCGTGCTCCCCAGGCGAGTCAGGTTTGTGTGGCTTTGGGTATAGATACAAACGACACAGGGAAGACAAAAGCGCTGCCCGCCTTCCTGCTCTTGTTTTTTCCCTCTTGCAAGGCTGAGGCTGACCAAGAGCCCCCCTTCCACCCTGTCCGTGGTCCATGGAGAAATGTTCATGTTTCTGTGCTGGAAATCAGTGGCACGTTGGGCTTTTGCCCTGGCTCCCTCTCACCCACCCCACCAGCGGCACTGGATGTCCCTGTTGCCCAAAATGAGCCCTTCAGAGCCAGGTCTGGTAGCCCCTGGTTGAAGTGGCTGGCCGGGGCTCTGCAAACAAGCGGGTGCTCAGCACCGGGAGCAGTGTGATGCACATGGGTGCAGCCTGCGGCGTCTGCAGCCTCCCGGTTGCACCACACGTGCAAATGTCTTTTGAGACATTTTGGGCTGAGGTGCTTGAAGGAATTTGGAGCCAGGATGAGGAAACAGTTTTGGAAGTGAAAAGGAGCCGGGATGCGGGAGGTTCGCTTTGGCTCCCGGACTGCCCACAGGTAAGCACGGCCAAATCCTGCCCCAGAGAGGAGACCCTGAACTCCCATTCACGCTCTTCCCAAAAGCAGCCGTCTAGGTGGGTGGATGGGACAGGGGCTGGTGAGGGGTGTAGGGCAGGAGTGAGGGTCCTGGGGTGCATCAGCAGGGTGGGGGCCCAGCTCTGCGCTCACCGCCTGCGCTGACCGTAAATCGCCCCGCTCTTTCTGTTCTCCCGATGCCTCTGAGGCAGCGAATCCTGCCCTGGATGTGTCCAAGAAATGGAAAAAACCATCAGGTCATGGTGTCTCCGTGGCTGCTAGAAAGCTTTTAGCGGGAGCGGAGAGGCTCTCTCATCCCACCCAGCTCCTGCCTGGCAGCTCTGCAGAACGGGACGTGCAGCCGGTGGGCACACGGGCACCGACCGGAGCGGGTTGCACAATTAGCAATATTTAAAGGCAGGAGAGGGACCGGAGAAGCCCACGGGGCCATGCAAACTTACCAGCGCCCATGCAGAGCTCAGGAGGCAGCAGCAGAGGAGAGCCACCATGGTACCTCCCACGGGGACGGATGCCTCCATGGTCCCACCGTGTCACTTGGATGGGGACCTCAGGGACGGTGAGCCGGAGAAAGCAAAGCCTTTGCTGGGGGACAGACGTCTGGGAAGCCCGAATTGCTGCCAGCCCGAGGCCACGGGTGACGGAGAGGGCTGGCGTGTTCGGCAGGACAGAGCATCTTCTGGGAGCACCTTCCCGGCTGCTGTTCCCTGTCGAGGCGAGGTGGCCCGTGCCTGGGAGCTCAAGGCTGGGGGAGCACCCTGGGACGAGACCCCTGCCCCGGAGGGCACTGCCCTGGCACTCCTATAGGGATCTGCTCGCAGGCTTACCAGGTAGGGGGGTTTCTCCCCCCACCATGCTCGCTCCTATTCACTCTCCGCATCTCGCCTGCTTTAAGCAGCTCCTGGAGCGTGTGCAAACAATTCCCTTTCGGATGGGGATGGCAGAGGTTTATTGGCTTAGCCCTAGGTGCTAAAATCCTCTTCATTCAAGGCAGATTCCTCTTCTCTTTTCAGAAATTTCTCTCACTGCCTGGTGGCTCATTTTTCAGCTGTCACAGCGTCCCCCCACTGCCCCCATGCTGCTCAGTCCCCTCCAGCCCCAGCCTGGTCCCAAGGAACCAAAGGACAGCGGGGAAAATCCCAGCGATGTGGCTGGAGGTAGTGAGGCAAAGGGTGCAAGCATGCGAGCGTCACCTCAGCACTGATGCTCCTGAGATGGGATGGATTTCAGGCAGACACCAGTTTAACCCTTTTCATTCTCTCAGGTTTGGGGTGTGTTTGGAGGAGATGTGCTGGGATCAGTCCCGCTCCCCACTTAGGACAAGCACCCCACTGCCTTTGTGCGTTTGCTTTGCAAAAGGACCTCACTGCACAACTGCATTTAGCCTTCTGCAAGGGGGGCTGATGACTAAATCAGGAGCAGGCAGGGTAGACGAACAGTCCTGGCAGCAGGGAGTTTCCACGCTGATGGGTGTCTCACGCAGTCCGGGAATGGGATGAGTCGAACCGGCAGGGCCGGGAGGTCCTTGGGCATCAGGTCAGAGCTGGTCCCACTGCAGCTGGCACCGTCCCCATCAGAGCGGTCCCTTGTCACCTGCGTCCCCTTGGGGAGGCCCCAGGGTTGTCCCCTGCATTTTGGGATCATGCAGATGCCCGGCTTGCTCCCACCACCCTGCCAGCTCAAACACCTTGTGTCCCCCCAGCAGCCCGAGCGTCCCCCTGGAGAAATGGGGGCACAAAGCGGGGAGTCCTTGTTCCCCGAGCAGGTCATCATTACTGGGGTGAGGCTGAAATTCAAAAGCTCAGTGCCAAACCCCGGGAACAGCAGGCTCCTAGCCCAGGGCCTCTCCCCTGGCCCATATAGTCCATGGCCGAGCACAGCTTTTTCTGCCTCCATAAGTGCCAAAATCCTGCACAGAGCAGAGCCCCCCTCGGGGTTTTCCTGGCTGGTTGGAGGAGGGTCAGACTTTTGCTCGGCTCCTGTGGTGAGAGAAGGCGGATCAGCCGGCTGAGAGGGCAAAGCAAATCCAAATGACAGCGCTCAGGAGGTGCTGCTGCTCCCTCTGATTAAATCGGACAGGAAAACAAGCCTTGGTTGCTTTCCCTGCCACAGCAATCAGCTGTAAATCAAGGAGGGATTAGGGGCATCTTCCGCAGCTGCCCGTCTCCTTGGCCCAATTTAGCCACCACCCCGGACCATCATGTGGGTGATGACACCAGCCCGGCGGCATCGCTCTGCCGAGCGGCACCGCAGCTCCCGCGCTTGCTGCATGGGCACGTAGGGCAAGAGAAGGGATAAGCAGCTAAATTGCAGGATTAATGTTTTCTGAAGGCTCTTCTGGGTACTGATTTCTGACCCAGAAGCTGCTGGGGAGTGAGGACAGAGTTAAGGTGAGGTTATTTTAGAATCGGATGGATGTGCGTATGGATGGATGATGGCTGAGGGGGAGGCAGCAACACTCAAGGGCAATTTGATTCCCACTGCAGGCGAAATCTGACCCAGCTCCGAGTTTGCAGTTAGCAAAACATGTTAGTGGTTTTGTTGGGGTTTTTTTTGCTAAATTACTTGCTATATTATAGAGAGAACTGGAAAGCAATCATTGCAAATGACACCCACCCAGCCCCATCATCCAGCCCCCTCAGCTCCCCGAATCCACGCTAGCAATCGTGAGATGATAGCAGACAGCAAATTTCCCAGCAGTTTGCGGCTGCTCCCTCCTCCTGAAAAACCCCCATAACCCGGCTGGCGATGGCTCAGCCTCTGGCTTGAGCAGCATTTCAGCAAGAAAGAGGCTGGGGGGGAGCTCTGAGCACAGGGCTGAGCTGGTGATACCCTCCGTTCCCATCACTCCTAGCCCTCCAGCAGCTCCAAAACAGCAGGATTAGACCTACCCGGTCATGCCAAGCCTGAGCTGTTGTGATACAACATGACCTGAACCAGCCTGACTTAACCACCTGAAAATACAAGTATAACTGCATTTTCTATATCTGTGTATAAGCAAAACTTAAATACATATATAATGGGTGCATATATGTGTATGTACAAATATAATGGCTCAGACTCCAACCAGCACCAAGACCTCGTAGCTCTCACACCAGGACTAACAGCATCTCGCAGGATCCTGTTCCACCCAGCGGCTTGCAGCCGTCCCTGCAGCCCAATTAAGCAAGCGCTAGCCAGAGAAATGAGGCTGTGCAGCATCTCCACAGCAGAGAAGATGCTCTCACCTGTCGCAAATAATTTTTTGTCCATTTATTTCTGTTACCAAAATACTAGCTCTCGGACCCCAATGCAAACTAGGGATGGGTTCTCCTCCTCCTGTGCTCTGTTGCAATCTGGCTATACTTCAGTTGATGGTTTAGGCTGTCTCAGTGTAACCCTTGAGCCCCATTTTGTGGGATGCTGAACCTTGATGACTTCTTCTGCCTCTTCTGCAGTTCTTCAAACAGTTGGGAGAGGAAGGTGAGAGCAAGAGCATCTCCCACCAGAGCCTGCCCACCGCCTGGAGAGGAGCTGAAAGGAGACCCCATCACCCGCTCTGCCCCACAGGTTTTGGGGATGCATGGGACAAATGGTACAGGGCTATGAAAGATCCTGAGCTGATGAATTAAATGCCTGGCTTTAGCCCTCATTTGCATTATCCTCATTAACCATTCTGATGGAGGTGAGCACGGCTTCCCGCCTGCAGCGTGGCCTTTTCCAGGGCACAAGCTCAGCCCTGGGGAGAGACTGGGGCAAACCAGACCCTGAGCACGAAGCTGGGGGGATCGTTCAGAGAGGACTGAGCTCCTTTGAAGCAGCCCTTCATAAATCCCAGTCTTCAAAAGGGCTCTGCAGTGTTTGCCCTTGCAGGCCTGCCTAAAAACAGACACGCTTTTCCCGTGGGTATCGCAGCAGGTTTATCAGCCGTCGTGTTGCTATTTTCTTGCCAGGCACCCAGAGCCATTCGCGTTTAGGTTTTCAGTGATCATTTAGCAAGCAGCCCCCATGCAGCCCACCCGGTGCAGGTGCTGGAGGGGGAGACGTCCCCCCTTTTGTGGCTGGAGGGGGGGGGCAGCTGGTGGCTTCGCCTTGCCGGGAGCTGATGACAATGGGCAATTGTCAAGTTGGGGCCCCTCTCGTTTGAGTTTTCTTCCTTTTATAGTAAGTAGCAGTTGCTCCAGCAGCTGGCCTGCCCCTCCGGGGTGAGGACAGGGCTCTGTATATAAGGGAAGGAGCAGACTTTGCCTTTCATCCCTCCGTTCGGTTGCTTTGCTGGGCGGCAGGACTCATTCCTGCACCTTTGCACAGACCCAGTGCGATGCCGCTCAAGAAACCCGACCCAAAGAAGGAAGCAGCCAAACTGGGTCCAGCCCCAGAGCCACCCAGAGAGCCTGCCTTCGATCCCAAGAGTGTGAAGGTGAGTGAGGAGTGAAGACGTCACCGTCTTTCTTCGTGCCTGTCATCTGCCAGGCATGGGCGATGCAATGCGCCACGCGAACGGCGTTAGCCAGGCTGAGAGCCAGGGTTGGGAGGGGAAAATTATCAGATTGCATTGATGCAGTGGGCTGGGAGTGATGTTCTCCTCACTGGGAGAATGTTTCAATTTTGCCCCATCCAGCCCTGCACAGCACTGGCCCAGGGAAACTGCTTTGCACTCGCACTGGGACGCTGCTGCCCAGAGCTCCGGCTGCGGAGTCAAACACCCCACAGTCCCCGGCTGAGACACCGTGTCGGGGCCCTGGCAGCATGAAAAAGCTTTTCTGCCATCCACTGTCTCCATCCTAAAGTATTTTGCCGCCTGCATTGTCTTCTCCACGTGAAAGCATCTTTTATCCAAGTGTCTACAATAGGAGCTCACTTTTTCCGCGATTCCCTGGGATATAGTTACATTTTTAAGCCAGAGCTGTGGCAGGAGAGTTGTTAATAGCAGGCTCAGCACCGGCACTATTTAGTCGCTTGAACTAGAGCTCAAGCCTTGAAATAACATCCTTTCCACCCAAAACAGCCGTGACTGTGGTCCGAGCATCCCCACTGCCTGCCCACCCCTTGCCTGCTGCACTGCTTCTGGCTGCACTTCCCGCAGGGATCTTGGCTCCGCAGCAAGGGCAGGAGCGCTCTCGGGCATGGCACAGCCGGACTCGGCATGGATACAGCCCCCCCATCCCGAGCAGCCTGCGGAGCCTGGGGAGGGAGATGTTCAAATGCAGGGGAGAGCCCCTTCGTTACCCCAGCAGTAACACAGCCCTCATGCCTGGCTCTGTTCTCTTCTCCCGACAGATTGAATTCACTGCAGAGCAGATCGAAGGTAAGTGCAGACTTCACCTTCTCCCAGAGATGGCATTAGAAACGGGAAGTCATGTTTCCAGGTAGTTTTTCACAGCTGACATGAAAGCTGAGGCCCCACACATCAAATCTGCTCCTGGGGGAAAGCCCAGCAGGGTCTAGGTACCCCATTCCCCCCAATACGCTGCTCATCCTCCACGGTGGCCTCGTAGGGATTCCTAGCAGGTAGAAGGGACATATGAAATCAGAAAGTCATGTCCCCAACCAGCATCGGGCCAGTAAAGAGATGGGGAAGAGCTCTGGTGGGAAGGGAAGAGGCATGAGCTGGAGACGGGAGCAATGCTGGAGGTGAGTGGGAGCCAGTGCAGGGATTTAGCTGGGACTGCAACACAGGGCTGTCGGGAGCAATGAATGGATCCTGGCTCCTTGCTCTGCTCTGGGAGTCCCAGAGAAGAGGATAATCCCAGCTTCAGAGCCTGGCAGGGAAAAGGTATTTTTCCATTCATGGTGAGAGATGCAGCCTGGTTCAAAGTCTGGGATTCGCGTGGGAGGAGCAGCCTCTGGTGATGCAGGGACAGCCCCATGCCGAGGGGCTGAGCCAGGATTAGGATTTCTCATTTCTCCATGGCCAGTTTTAATGCCTATGTACAGACTAGGGAAAGGACAAGATCTGAGAGCAGATCCTGGTGGGAAACCTGGGAGGAGAAGACCTAGTATCCTGCAGGCTCGACCCCCAAACCAGCTTTTGAAAGGAGAAAAGAGAGCCAGTGGAAATGACAGCAAGTTAAAATGTGACGTTATGTGGATTTAACCTGCAGCACGTCACAGAGCATGGGATGTGCTCCTGTGGCACAAGGTAGTCAGGAGTGAATATCACTGAGCACTCTCATAGCGGTGCCTCTTGACCCAGCGACTCGCAGGTGGTGATGTCCCTCCCTGGATCCCTCCAGAGCCAGATGGAGGGATTTCACCTGCGGAGATGGAGCCATTGTGAAGTCAAGCAGGATAACAGCAGCACAACAGTGTTGGGGGGGACCGTGGACAGGACTACAAGGACACAGCATGAACGTTGTGGGGACAGGTCCATGGGATGGTGAGGTTCAGCAGAGGATGTAAAGATGCCAAATAGAAAATGGAGCAAATCCAAAGCCCTCGGCAAGGATTCCCACCAAACCCAAAGCAATGCCTACCAGACCATGACGTCTCCATCGCCGTGTGGAGACCGTGATCGTCTCCTCCCACCCAACAGCAGGAGGAGCAGTGGCTCTGCTTTGAGTGAACTGTTGCTGGACATCATGAAGAAGATGAACCAGAACATGGAATTCATTAGTGCCATGGACAAGAAACTCACAGCTCTAAGTGCTCACGTGGACAGGCGGGAAAGGCTGATTACCTGCTTGGGCCAGTCAACTGCTCAGGTGGACTCGCTGGCCTGCAGGCAGCAGGATGAAATCCAGAAGTGTGTGGAGCATCTGCTGCAGGAAAACCACCATCTCGCTGCCTGCAGGGAGCAGCAGAAGAGGCAGGTGCCAGCCACCAGCCTCGGGGTCCTTGGCTTCCCTGCAGAGGAGGAGGGTAAGGACTTGGGGTGGGGGGTAGTTCCTGGAGGACTGGTTTCCCACATTTTGTACCTCGACACCAGTGAGGAGCCTGTTGTAGTGGAGAAGATCTTCTGGGTTGAAACAAGAGGCAGAGACCAGGCTCTGACCAGCAGAGGTGCATGGTTGTCCATGTAGCCAACATTGGGATTAAAGAGAGAATCCAGCAGCAGGTCAGGAAGCTGAAAAGCATCATACACAGAAGGAAAGCAAACCTTAATTGTTCCTAATTTAGGACTCCTTCCTCCAGGTAAAACATAACACTCAGTGGCATGATAATTTATGGGGATGAGCTTGGAAGTGAATCTCCCGTGTCCTTCCACGCAGGGCTGGCATGACATGTGGGCTGCAAGGCTGGGGTGGACATGGTAACCCTTGCCCAAACACAAGCAACACCGTGCTGTGTCTGCCTGGCTGGGGCTGGGGGGATGCCAGCAGACCAGATGGGGTGTTGCAGGGGTCATGGGGGTGCAGTGAGAGGGTCATGGGGTCCCCAGGAAATCCAAGTCGAAAAGGGGAAGAGCAAAGGGGATGTTCTGCAGCAGACACAGCAGCCTGCACCTGCAGCCAGTGCTGCCAGCGCAAGGTGGTGCAGGAATCCCAGCAGGTCATCCAGCCAGCTCCGCGTGGGTGGGAGAACCTGCTCAAGAAGCTGAGCAACTCGTCGAAGGAGTCTGGCAAGCTTCAGCAGCTCATTGCTCAAGCTAGCACAGGGCTGCCTGCCCTGAGCAGCAGTGACAGGTGGAGAGGGCACCCGCCATGCACGTGTCCATCCCTTCCCTGCCTGCCAGGCAGGACTTGCTTCAGTGGGGTGGGAAATGGGGTCAGCATGACAAGGGACATCTGAGCTTTTCTTCCCCGCAGAGTTCAAAGAAGCCTTCAGCCTGTTCGACCGCACGCCCACGGGAGCCATGCAGATCACCTACGCGCAGTGTGGGGATGTCCTACGGGCGCTTGGTCACAACCCCACCAACGCAGAGGTCCTGAAAGTGCTGGGCAAGCCCAAACCAGAAGGTGACAGCAAACTGGGGCAGCAGGGACAGGGTGGGACAAGCAATCCCTGTGCTCCCTGGCAGCAAGTGAAGGATTATATCCCCTGTAGGAGAAGCCCTGCAAGATGAAGGAATTGGGAAGGAAATGACACAGAGAGGTTTCATTCCTGCAAAATGCCTTCACTCCCTCTCCCTGTACCATGGCTGATGTAAGGGATAGGCTGTCCTCAGCTGGGGATGGTGGCAAGTGATGCTTAGCAGACCATATCCTGAGCTGGTGGAAACTGGTGTAACCTGACCAGTCCCAGTGCAGCCACATTGCCCTGGTGACAGAGGACCTACCTGCTGGTTTTAATTTTTGGCTGATATCAGCAGTCTGTGTGCAGTCCCCAGATGTTAATACTTTACTCCTCATATGGATGTTCCCATCTCAAGTATAATATACTAATAGTTACACCACCTTTTGGGGTTTCTCCCCTGAACTCAGATGGAAATGAGACTAGGAAGGTTAGGTAGGAGGTCCTCAGAGGCTGACTTCAGCCCAATGAAGTTGATCTCTGATCCTCCCTTCTTCTCCTTCTCCCCTTCCAGAAATGAACACAAAGATGCTGGAGTTCGAGACCTTCCTCCCCATCCTGCAGCACTTCACCCGCAACAAGGAGCAGGGCACCTTCGAGGACTTTGTGGAAGGGCTGCGTGTCTTTGACAAGGAGGGCAACGGCATGGTGATGGGGGCTGAGCTGCGCCATGTGCTGGTCACACTGGGTACGGACTGGACCTGGGGATGGGAGCAGGACACAGGTCACCCCCTAAGCTCTTTCTGGCCAAATGGCTAGTTTGCTGGTCTCACACATCAGAGAGATCCTTTGTATTCTGCTGCTCGTAGGCTTTAGTAGGAGTGAATGGCTCCTGAATATGTGGCCTTTTCCATCTTATGCCACAGCTTCATGCACAGTCCAGGTGAGATGGAGAGTCCATAAAATCATTATCAATTTCCTGGGCATTGTCTGATAATTGGCCATTACCAATTATCAGACAACCATCGCAGCTTGGTCCTCTCTCCACAATCTCCCACCAGCATTCCCCAGTCTGTAGTGGCGCACAGCTCCTTTTTAATCCCCTTTTCCTTCCTCTGGTGGCTTTGGCTCTCTGGAAGAAGGACAGGAGGGTCCTGGTGGGCTGAGAACCTTTCCTCTCACCTCTCCATCCTCCTCCTCCAGGGGAGAAGATGACAGAAAGCGAGGTGGAGCAGCTCATGGCAGGGCAAGAAGATGCCAATGGCTGTATCAACTATGAAGGTAGGAGCAAGAGATGTTCATCAGGGCCATCCCAGACATGGTCATCTTGTCTTAGGGTGCAAATGTGTCCTCTCTGAGGACATTGGTGATCACTGAGAGGGAGGTGTGGACTATCCTCCAAAGCCTCTCAGAGGACAGCTGTAAGACATGTCAGCTGGGGTGGGAACAAGGCGGTTGTGCCAGTGGTTTCCAGTAAAAGCAGCTGAAGACAGCATGTTTCCAAGGGTTTCAGGACCGTTTTATCCCCAGTTTTGGCACTGTTTTGTTGTAAGCTATCAAAAAATAAACAAAGCCAGCATCTTTCACAGCAGAGGCTAATTGGGAACATTTGGAGACCCAGATCGCTAGCGGCTCCAAGAGGGTGAAAATCTGGCATAGGGAGTGGTTAAATCTGGGAACGCCGAAAATTGGAAAGCATTGAGGAAAAGAGGGTACCCATTACCCTTGGCCTCAGAAAACTGGCTCTTCTCCAAGAGGGGTTTGGTATCACTCTAACCATGTTTGGGATAGCATGGGAAAGGTGGGAACAGAAGGAGAAATCCCAGTCCTGGCAGAGCACATCCCCTTCATCCCTGGGGTGCCCCAGGCTGGGGGTACACCCCACTGCCTCTCTGCTTGCCCCACCATAGTTCACAGCATGCTTTAACCTCTCATGCTCTTAATTCCTCCTCAGCTTTTGTCAAGCACATCATGTCTGGCTGAAAGAAGAAAGAGCAGGTGAGTTTATCAGGGTCTCCCACTGCTTCCTCTGAAATTGGAAATCCTGCATATAACAGCCAGGGGCAGAAGAACCAAAACCCAAACCCCACAAGCAACCCTGCAGTGGACTAATGTCACAGGAATAATCCCAGCTCTGAAAGCATAAAAAGCTGCGTTCATGATAACGAACCTCATTTGTAACTCGTTCCATTTAAAATTTATCAGGACAGCATCAACCTGATGACTGTCAGTTGTGGTCTGGTTAATTGTGTCGATTCTCTGCTCTGAAAGAAAGAGGATGGTGTGGTTTATGGTGATACATTTTCTAACCCACCAGGAGCTAAGGTGGTCATCAAACAGTAGCCGGTGGAAATAAATTTTTTAAAACCTGCAGCTGTGAATGACTTGATGCTAAGAAAATACTAACTACTTAGTGAGGAAACTTCTGAACTAAGAAATATCAACATTCCCATTAACATTAGAAAGAATATGGAAAATGTACCATTGATGCTTGTTAAGCTTTTTTGCATTCCTCTAAGTCTGCCTGAGAAAAACAGAGAAACAGGTTTCTTTTAGGGTGAACTATCCCTCTGAAATCTATTCAATTTAAAAGAAAATCCAAATTACTAAGAGCTCACCCCTATCTACCCTGCCAGTTTCTTATGGTTTTGTTATCTCACTTACTTTTCTTAAACGTTTCTCCTCTCCTCAGCTGTGTGAAAGGCAGCAGGAAAAAAAAAAAAAAGGGACCTTCAGATGCTGCTAAATACACAAACATTTAAAAATCTCTTCCCCCCACCCAAATCTCTTTAAACATCAGAAGGTTAAAATGGAGATAGACAGAAGTCTGAACTTTGAATGTTCAGCATCCTTTTTATCTTGTTTTTAATCCATTTTTCTCTGGTTCCTGTTCATCAGCTCAGCAATGTAGGTGGATAGGTGGCAAACACTGCCAGGGAGATTTAATTCTACACAAAACTATTTGTGTGTAACACTGTGTTTTTAATGGTGTGGAATTACAGCTATTGACATTTTGGGTTCATCTGAGAAGGAGCACTCTCATCTCAAAGATTCATTGCATTAAGCCCTCTCATGCTTGTCTCCCAGGCTCTCGGAAATGTTTGAACCCACCTGAGCCCCATGAACAGCAAGATTCCTCCATCCACCCTTCCTCCCTGGATGTCGCACACCTGCAGAGATGTTTCACATGAGCCACCATCAAGAGTTGTCCTCCACATGTGTGTGCCTAAGCCTGGGTATACAATGGTTTTTAACCTTAAGTTATTCTTTTCAGGTTTTTCCTGTGACATTTCACTCATTAAATTTCATTCCTTTCTCCCTTTAACAGTATCTGTGCTTTGGCTTTGGACTACTCATTGAAGCAGTAGATGGAGGAGACCCCTCGGTCTCCACCAGCTATCAGAGCTAGCAGGATCATCCCACAGAGAGGGGAAGAAGGCAGGTTTTATGACTGCTAGATGTAAGGGAGGAGTTCAGACTTGGGGCTGAGGGTCTTTGTTCATCACCCCACCCTCAGTGTGGGGCCAGGAGCTGGGCTGCACTCTTGGCCACTTCTTCCTGATGGAGGTAGGTAGGCCTGGAGCAAAGTGAGCATGAGGGACAGGTTGCATCAAAGAGATCCTGTGTTCTTGGAGGTTTTTCACCTCCTCTCTGCCCTAAAGCCAGCCCTTTTTCAGACCTGTAGCCCATCCAGCCTATAACATGCCACCCCATGAACATTCCCTCCAGGTCCAGGCTGAACTGCACCATGGAGCAAAGAGGGACCTGCTTGGCCCTGCCACTGTCCCTGTCACAGGAGAGACCAGCAGGCACCTCTCCATCAACATGCTGCCTGTCCCAGCCAGAAAAGGCCAGAGGCCCTTTAAAAAAACAAAAACAACAGAGAAAACATTAAAAACATTCTTTTTTCTATATCATTGACAAGTCTAGTTTTGAAGGTTGATTTCCAGGAAGTTGAATCCTGATGCATCAGCAAGGGGAAAGGAAAACAGGGAAGCGATGGGTATTTCTGGGCCACGTCCCACCTCCACCCTCATGGCATGGGATGGCGGGTCCCTGGGGTGCAGGTAGTGTCCTGCCTGGGATGGAGCCCAGCCAGGACAGGGCTCCCTGGATGGTTCCTCTCCAGGCAGACAGCGTGTTAGCAGCCAGAAGCTGTCTGGAGGCTGTGCAATGCAAGCTGGTGGCTCTCTCCCTCTTCCTACCTGCAAAAAAAATCATCATAGCATCACTAGAAGTGGTGAATAATTCATGACGGATAATGCCGTCCTCCCATCAGCAGAACACCTGGGAGCAGAAAACACTTTTCTTTGATTTGTTCCTTATTCCGACGTCCTCGCTCCGTGACTTTGACTAGAAACTGAAGGCGTTTTGCTCCGATGTGGTTGACTTCAGCTGCCACTTGCTCGTTTCTGTGCAGTGACTGAGTAACAGCTGCTTTCAATTCCCACTGCTTGATTCAAATGCTCATAAAAAGCAACATAAGCTGTTTATAGATGTAAGATTAGATTTTAGCTTCTGTCTGTGGTATTTCCACAGCTTCCATTAGGGAGAATCTGGGCATCTTGCCTCTTTAATGTACTATCTGTGTTTTAACCTGTTAAAGGACCATGGTGACAGGGTGAGAAAGGATGCTGCTTGCTGCACACTCACTCCAGGGTCACGTTTGCCCTTGCCACCACCGTGGCATTGACTCCTGCAGAGGAACGTGCTGTTGCAGAGAGGAACCGAGCAGAGGAGAGGCGGGGGACCTGCCTGAACTTGCGGAGGAAATCCATAGCAGAGACTGGGGGCCCTCCTAGCTGTGATATTCCTGCCCCAGCAAGCCAAGAGGCTGCACTCTCGCTCCTATATAAGAGTACATGCCTTGTATATGAGCCTCCAGCTTCTGTGCAGACAGGAATGACACTGTAAATTAAAACCAAAGAGATTCCTACAAAGAGACAGACAGAAAGAGAGCAGTGGAAAATGACAGAGAGAACTAGAGAAAAACATGAGGACTGTGAAATCCAGCCTTTGAAGCACCCTCGGGTTAACAGCCAGCCATGCTTTACTTTGGGGACCTGTTCTGTCTCTTTAGGATAAAGCAGAGATGACTTGTACCAAAGCAGGTTGGAATGATGCACTCAAACAGGTGCAGTATATACCTCCATGCCCTGCCTCCTCCTCTGGAAAAGGTGAGATCCCAAGGAGACAGTGGTTTTACTCCCACAGACATTCATAAAAAGCATCTGTGGACACCAGTGAGTGACCCCACACGCAGACCTGCACTTCAGGACTGGAAGAGTCTCTATAAATCGATATGTCCCAAGACAATAGTCAACACTCTGTCCTTTTATAGTTTGGATGCTTTACTTGAAGTCCAGGGGACCCTGAGGAGAGGTAAAAATAACCCCCCACTCTAAGGAGAGCCTACGGCTGTATCTCCTCAGGCTGTGATAAAACAGAGACTCATACCAAAGATGGTCTGGATGTCAGGAGAGTTAGCGCTGTGCCCTGTGAAATGGAAGAGACAGATGGAGCCAGCTTTCATCCTGAGGAGTTATCAGCAGCACACGGCAGGGCAGCAAGATCAGGATGAGGATGATGAGTACAGACTGTGCTCCTTGAAAAGCTCCCTCAGACCCACATATGGACACGTCACCATCATCACCATTGGTGTGTGAGGCCAAAGGCCTTTAGGGAAGGCAGACACTTCACTGTATCATGTTGTTCGCATCCTTCGTGTTTGGCAAAATGACTTGGGTCGACCTGGTAGCGAGCCAGGTATCCATCGTGGGGGAAAGCACTGCTCTGTGACCCATTTTGTTATTTGTCTCAGGTCAGGGACTGAAGAAAGCTTTGCCTTTCCATGCCAACCTGCTCACACCCTGAAAGCAAACACCTGCAGATTTACTGGAGTGATAACAAACTTGTGAATATGTTTTTCAGAAACCCAGAGAAAGACATGTAAAGAGAGTGGGGAAGCAGGCAGGCCAAGCCCTCTCGCTCTACATGCAACTTTTCAACATAAGCACCAGGCATGCAGCTTTTATTCTCACGTAAAGATGCAGCCCCCTGCTCTCACATGTGCTCAGCAGCACATCAGGCAATGCCAGGATCCATCTTTCAGGCAGCTGAGTGCAAGTGCGAAAGGTACTGGAAAGAGCAGGTTATAGAGTCTGTGTGCGTATGTGTGCGCACACATGTTGGGGGTGGTGGTACGTGGTGGTTGTATTACAGGAAGCCTGCAGAGGGGTTTGGAGAAGGAAGAGCTCTGGTAGTTGCAGGTGGCTATTGATAGGTCAGTATTTTTAATAAATTGAAATTTAGTTGTGCATCTTTATTCCATCCTTTTGGGAAAGGAAGAGACCGCTCCCTGTGCCAGGAGATGCGGCGCCTTCAGATTCAAGTTGTAAATTACCCACCTTGCCCCAGCACCCCAATCTGCCCATTTTACACCTGGCTACCTTGGCTGCACCCACCTGGGGAGAGCCGCCAACACAGGACCCCTCAGGACTGCCCTGCCTATGATGGGGACAGCACCTGGACTGTGCTGGCCCCTGACACTGGGAGCAGGGACAAGGAAACCACCGGCCAAAGCCCAGCACCAGCAGGCCTCCCGTTATGGCGGGAAGGAGACCGCGGGCTAGCACCCTGAGGGATGCCGGGGGGGGGGCTCCCGACAGGCCCCCACAGCACCCAAGACACCCCAAAACCCCGGTTTTTTGGTACAAAGTGCAAGTTTCTACCCCTTGCATGGGTGCAAAGGCGCTCTGAGGGACGAGCCGCAGGCCCCGCAGGGGGGTTCCACCGCCCCCCCTCACGCCGGGTGCCAGCGCTGAGGGCCTGAGGCGGCCGCCGCCCTCCCCGCCCTGAGGGACAGAACCGCGCGCCTCCGTATTCCTCCCCCCTTCCCCGCCCCAGCCGGCCTGTGTGGGGAGCGTGCTGCCCCGGCTTCTGTACCGGTGCTCAGGGGCACCGGGGGCGGCGGCAGACCCGAGCAGGCCGCTGCCTTTCGCCGCCGCCGCCGGGCCCGCTCCACTCTCGCCCCGCCGCGCCGCTCGGCTATCTCCGTCCCCGCTCGGGCGGCTCCGTCAGCCGAGGCTCTTCCGCCTGGCTGACAAGAGGGGCTTTCCCAGCTTGTTTTCCGTCGGCGTTCGGCTCTTTCCGCCTGAGGCTTCGGGTATTTCCGGCAGACGGTTCGGGTGTTTCCGCCACCAGCTTCGGGCGGACTCGGCGGCTGGCCGGCCTCGTTCCTTCCCTCCCCGCCGCCTGCCCCGGTAACGGTCGCTGGGAGTTTAAATGAGCAGGGGCCGGGCCGCGCCGCGCCGTCGCCGGGACACGCACTGAGGCGGGGCCGGGGCCGCCCCGCTCCGGGCTCGGCGAGGAGGAGGAGGCGGAGGCCGGGGAAAGCAGGATGACGGTGCTGCAGGAACCCGTCCAGGTACCGACCCCTGGGCGGCACGGGCTCGGGCTCGCCGCCGCGCTCAGGCCCCAAGGCCCGGCCCGGCCTGGCCTGGCCTGGCGGGGGGAGCCGGTCCCACCGCACCGCCCGCTCCCCGGGGAAGGCCTCCCCGCCGCCGGGCCTTCTCTCTGTGGCGGGTGGGGGGGGGGCGCCCTGCTCCGCTCGGGCCGCTCCCGGGGTGTGTGTGGGGCTGCGGGCCCCGGGTGCCCCCTCCGCCGGTGGGAACGGGCCCGGCCCGCAGGGCGCTCGGGCCGTTCTCCTCCGCCCTCTGGGCTTGGGAGCCCGTGGGGCTTCAGGGCTTCCTCGCTCCTTCGTGCCTCCCCTCTCCATCCTCTGCGCCTCTGGGACGAGCTGCCCTCGCCCTTTTGCCTCTTTCGGGCCCCCGCCCGGGGGGCAGCCGGCTTCCCCCGCAGGAGGTATGGGTCTCCCGCTGCACCGCAGCTGAGTCGGCTTCCAGAAAAGGCCCTTTCGGCTCCCCCCCGTAGATCCCCTGGGAGACCTGTTGATACCTCTCTCTTCATCTCGCTTACCTTTCTGCATTTGCTGCTGTTTCATTTTTAAACGCTCACGGCGTGCTCGGGTCTGTACGTGTCCTGCAAATGAAGGACGTTCCTCCTTCCCAAGGCATTAGTACCTTCAGACTGATGGGGGCCCTAGGAGAGAAAATAACGTAAATTTTGTTTTTCTACCGTATTTTAGTCTCACTGTAGTTATCCTGGTGGGCTTCCTGCTCTTGTTCTCGGTCTTCCCATCCAAAAGGCACGATTCACAGAATTAAGAGTTGCTTCTTCTTTCCACCTTTCCTCTATGCCCGTTACTCCAACTATTCTATAATCTTCATTAATGAGTCTTCTTATTCATGTTCCTTTTTTTTTTTTTTTTAATTTTTAGCTTTTTAGCAGAGTGGGGATTTTTCTAGTTATGCTAGGAACCTCTTGCTGTAAGTGTCATGGCACTACATGATTGTGTTCTGTAACGAACATAGTGAAAATTCTTGCTTTTGGCTCTCTTCTCTCCTTTTAATGAAAAGGTGGGAGGGGAAGAAAGACTTCTACCATGGAAGACCACCATGCTGGCTTGACCCTGTCTGTGCAAGATGGTGACAGTGGTGGTGCTCTTGTAGACCAGGGGTTTGTATCCTTGATGCCACTGTTCTGCTCGTCCAGTCTGAGAGCAAGGGTCAATGTGGTGCTGGAAATGCTTTTGGCCACCCGGTCCCTTTTCTGCAGTGGTCGTACTTATGCCATTGCTGTTACCCTTGGAGCTGGACTGGTCTTTTGCACCAGTTGGGTATTCTAAGAAAACATGGGATTACAATAGAAAAGGAAGCAAGAATGCATTGCAGAGTGAATGGCAGGAAACAATATTTAATGTTTCCGGTGCTGTGCTAATTAGACTAATCAAGTGGAAAATATTTGCTATTCTGAGAGTTCCCTGATAGAAATGTGCGGCCTTGTTTTCCTTTTTCAGAAACGTAAAGACCTCTCTAATGTCATTCTCCATTCTGAAGCTCTAATCAGCTTGGATGTTTTCATGAGGCTTTGCTACATTGACTATATCTAGTTAGATTCTGCCTGCTTTCAAATGCCAAATAATTCCTTTATCAGTGGTTCTGCTGCTGTTAGCTTTGCTGCTATTCCTTGCTTACAGCAACACTGGTAAGTTCAGGATTTGTTATTTGTTGTGGCCTTGGTCATATTGTTGCTTTTAATGGTAAGCAAGCCACCAGTGCACCATCCAAAACGAGGTCAACGCTGGAGTTCTGCCTGGATCTGCTGTTGTAGCTGTAGTCCTCTTTGTGCCATGGTTATGAGCAGTGGTGTAGAGATTGGACTGCTGTACTACAGGACCTTTCCAAACCAGCTCATGCTTGTTTTCTCACTAGTGTAATGCGTCCAGTGAGTGGTCTCCATTTTGCAGTACGCATCTGGGTGAAGTTGATTGCTTTTCTGAATTCCCATTTTAGCTGGCGTCCATGTACTTAGCTCTGTTTTTCTGATTATTTTTTTAACGATATGGTTGGAAAAGCTTACACTACTTCTCATTTTTGTCATTGCAGAGATTTTTTTCCTGTCTATTTGTCTGTGTTCTCTCAACCTTTCAGATGTCTACAGGGCTTAGCATTCCAGGAAAAAAAACTGTCATCTTTGCATTTGTGATATACAAAGCATGATAGATAAAGAACAGTGTCTCTGGGTGTACGTTGCCTTATAAATGTTGGGTTTTAATTACATGAAATTAATGTCCCAAAAGGCATCCTATTCACTGGTTAGATTTTTACTAACTTTTAAAATTCCTTAAGATGAACAAAAGTGCCAGAGTTTACATACACAACGGGCCTCTACTGTACTTCCTGATGTGGTCAATTTTAAAATTCTTCAGCTCAAACATAAAGCCTTGTATCCCATGTGCTGAGAAGCAGGCTGGCTGCCTTCCAAATATTTCTGAAAAACATCTTGGAAAAGAACACTTTCCTTGGAAATTAGCTGTTAAAGGTGATCATCTTCTGTGACCTACTTGAATGGTGCTTGAACTCCAAGGCTACTGTCATGGCTGAAAACATGCGATACCAATGTCGGCCTATTTAATGGGCAGAGTTTGCATAACTAGTAAATGCAGCACAGCTTGTCACAGAAAACTCCTCCCCTCTGCCCACCCTGAAGAAGTCTTAAATCATGATAGAAACTGTTTAGTATGTCAATAGGCTATAAAGCTTTGAAAATCATTTCCAAGGCTATATAACTGTCAGAAGAGAACACCTACCTTTTAAGAGCTCTCTGGCTTAGATATGAAGTGACACTTGGACAATGCACAGGTTTTCTGGGTAGAAGATAGACCTGTCTGAATCTGCTTTTATTTTCTTGCTCTCCTCTCTGAGGAAGCTTTGCTGCAGAGCTGTGGCTGGTGTGGTAGTTTTGGAATTCCCTGTTCACTTTGTATTTGCAAATTAATATGTATTTAAAATGAGTGACTAGGACCTGGAGGTTTATCTGGTCTGCAAGCGTGCTTAAATAAAACTTTGAAACACTTCAAGCTTCCCTGCTGTCCATGTTTGTAGCCCTGAGAACAGACATTGCAACCAAAGTATCTCAACTGCTTTGCATGCTCTTGACCAGGCTGCTTCTTTGGGTTTCTGTTGACAGGTTCCATGTAAAATTCGATAACTACCACAAGAAGGAAATTAAGACTGCATTTGGATTGTATTTGTGGTTGTGGTGTGTTGTCCTGCTCTGAAGTCTTTTGGGATTAAATAGTTTTTACTGGATAAACGCCCCCAAAGTTTTTTGCTTCAGACCACTTTTCTGGTGCGGTTTAGCAACTGTCATGTGCCGCTAAGGCTGTGTAGATGCATTGAACTTCTGCTAGAACAAACTAAATTATTAATCTATAAAGAGATTGATGTTCCCGTCCAAAATTTGCTTCCTTAAAAGGTGCATGAGAAATTTTCAGTAGTTTGAGATACAGTTGTAGTTCAGACATCTATTCCAATAGAAAATTGTTACTGCATAGGTATGGCTGATTCCCTGCCACCTTCCTTTCCTTTTCCTGCTCTTTTAGGAGAGTGTGTGCGAGGATTCAGTCTTCAGCATTTGTCTGTTGAAGGCATGAGTCCAACTTGGACTTTTGGGGTTGCAAAATGATAATTATTATGTAACGGGGATACTATCAGCTGACTTCTTGCCCTCACTGGGACTCTGCTCAGCAACGATTGTTCTTTGAGCCAGTATGTAGTGTAACTTTTATAATATGGCTGTGATATAGCCAAAAATCACTTGTGTCGCCTCTTAGCCTTTGGCAAGATTGTTTCTGGCAACTTGTTCCTGTTTGAGAAGTCAAATGAAATTGATTTCACACACACACACCCCCGCACCTCCCCCCCATACCTTTGTTTTGTAAGCATGCTGAATTACATCCCTGTAAAGACAGTATTTTTAACCTGAAGATGGCACAACTTGGATAGATTCATGTAAATGTCACTGGTGACTTGGCAAATGAAGAGCTGCTTTTGAGAGCAATAGGAAAAGGAGACCTTAGGCTGCTCTAACTTGGGTATAGTGTGAAAAATTTTAACACCCTCCTTCTGTCTCGTGCTTTTTCTACCGTGCTGTCTGTGGCGCGCAGAACAATATACAGCCTTGGAGCTTTTCAAGGTAAAAGGGAGTAATCACTTCAGGCAGACTCTGTGGCTGAAGTTATCTAAGTGTGGAATACAGCCAGAGAGAAATAATAAGGTGTCTGTATTATAATAATCAAACTGAGAGAATTAATTTTTAAATACTTTCACACAAGCTTAAAAGTACCTGTTGGCTTTTTAAGTATATTGTTGGGACCTACTGGTAGAAGAAAATAGTACCTCTGTATAGATTTTTATGTATAATATTCTATATAGTAATTGGAAACTCTGGTGTGTACTGTTCATGAAGGCTGTGTAGGCTTCCCGTGAAGAGAACTCGCACATTTTTCACACCCTGTGTTTGTCAAGTTTGTGTTGGAAGGAGTAGCATATGGTACATGTAACTCTATGTAATGTTTGAATTTTTTTAGATTAAATTGGCGCTTGCCTTTCCTACTGGGAATAGCATTACAGGGCACTATTCCTTTAGCTCTGGAAGATTTCTTTTGGTCTCGGAGTGCCTGATAGGTATCAGAAGCTAATTCTGTTTGTCATTGGTTGCTGATGAATATTGGAGAAATACTAGATCACAGTACGTTAAGTTCATAAGTTCAGATCTTGTTTGGATCATTAATAACAAAACTACTGCAGAATGGTTGTTTATGGGAAACTGTTTTGGAACTTGAGCAAGGCTGCCAGATGGGAAGGAACTGCAGTCCTGATACCAACCCTGCTAACCTCAGAACACAAACCCTGATAAGTGTGCACACCACCACTTGTAGTAGGTGGGGAGGAAAGGCTGACTAGATCTTAAAAGGAATTACTTTTCACATCCCACCCCTCTTTTACAGATAACAGAAGGCTTTTAATCTGATCTGAAGAAAATTGCCCGAGTAGTGTTTGTTGTGAAACCTGCGTACCCCAGCCCTATTCTTTTGCTGGACAGCTCTTGCTTATAGTTCAGCTAATGGCGACAGCAATGCGAGTAATTATGACAGCTACTTTAATGGTGTACACGGTTTGTACACCTGTATGTATGTTTGATTTGTGTTTCACTGGACTAGTGCCATCTTTAGAGTGCACAAATATTGACAGTCCCAAACTCTTGAGCTTGGTGTTTGTGAAAAAAGAAGATAGTACCCTTAAGTAGGTAGCTGGTTTTGACCAAGTATGAGTATATGAGCAAAATGTAGAAGTTGATTATTGCCTTCATATATGTCTGTATATATCAATTTGTCCATCTCATTTGCATTGCATTCATTCTTGTGTGATACCTTGCAATTCTAATTAGTGGCAGTAAAGAGGTGGCTGATGAGCAAAGACCCAAACAATACACCGCAACAAAAGTGGTGGATTGCGTTCATCTTGGTTCTTAAGGGAACGCTGATATCTTTTCAAGGAAAATGCTGTATACCTAACACAATCAACGGCAGTCTTATACTGACAACCTCAGACACTGACATGATTTCTAGTCCTGTTAGTTTTTGGTTTGGCATGTCTCAAGAGGAGATAGTTTGAATGGGTTTATGCATAATGCCAGTAAAATGGGTTGGGCACTCTAGATTTTTCCCACCTCCCCTGCCCCTCCTTGGACCCAGCTAAGAGCAAAATGGAATACTCTGGTAACCCATTGAGGGGTGGTTTTTGTTCTTGCCTTTACTTAATGTCTTACTGTTCGGTGGTGGTTTGCAATAATTCATGCTCAGTTATGCATCAGGCTAAAACTCAGTAATAAGTGGAAGTACTCACTGTTATTTCGGTGCATGTTGGCTGAGGTTTATAGATGGTTGTGTATGGTATCTAGTGAGCAATGTTCTTAGATTGGTTCATGACTTCAGTGCTAAATTTGTTGTTTTGTTTTTTTTTTTTAAATCTCTTTACTGATAGTTGAAACAACTAAAACTTGGCCTGTGTGTTTATCCTTCTCCATTCTTCTTAGGACTCCAGAAAAACAAAATTGAACTTTGCCTTTTGACAGTAAAGGCTAATGAGTTTTGCATTTTTAAAGGTTCTCTCTAAATTTAGATTATTTTCTTGTCTTACAGGCTGCTATATGGCAAGCACTTAACCACTATGCTTACCGCGATGCAGTGTTCCTTGCAGAAAGATTATATGCAGAAGGTATGTACTTTGCAAATACAAAGTTGATGCTTCTTTCAATTTTGATTTAGGATTTTTGAGCCTCTGGTCCTGCTTTGTTTGACTCCTGTTGTTGTGATAATGAAGTTCAACTTTCTGCTTGGGGAAGGCGGAAGAATGCCTTGCAATTAGGTGGGAAAATCAAATCATGTAACAGCAGCAATGTTACTTTACAGTAAAACCTCCTTAAAAAGAATTAAACTCGGAGTTGTGTGTTTAAATAAAATGTTTACAGTGATCTGTTGTATGGTATCAAATGGGAGAGAGCGGGTTTTTTTTAATAACCTTAAGCATTGCATGTCTTCCAAGGGCACTTGAGGACAGATGCAGTACACAAATTCTACAAATTGTCTTGATATTGAAAGCTGTCTTTGCTAATAATGCTGTTCAGTTATGTTGATTGGTGTGTTAGCTGAAAGAGGTAATTTTGTGCTGATGAGAGGATAGCATAGTGAAATTGAGACAATGAGAATCAGAACATATGGAATAGGTATCTCCTGTTGAATTTTTGTTAATTACTTCATTGTAATGCTGTCAGATCTAGGATGTCTTGGATACTGAGCAGGCAGCAGTAACACAAATCCGTACTTTTCCTGGGTCCTTCAAAGACCGCTTCTTTCTTGTGTTCTAGTCCCTCTTCTTCCTTAACCTTTCCTCCATGACCTCAGATAAGCTTTTTGTTCTTCTCTACTTTTTTTCTCTTTGATACTGGTGTTAAGCTTTTTGTCTCTATTTTGAAAGGTATTGTCTCCTAATCACTAATATAAAAAAACCAACCCAACCCTTAAGGTAAAATATAAGCATAATAGAATTTCTCATGCTAAACAACTTAAGCTTATAATGTGAATTAAACTGTATAACCTGTTTCATGCTCTGTGTTTTGTAATGAAATGCTTTGCTTTCAATGTTTTGCCTGACATGCCCACAATGCAGTTCTTAACAATGAAAGCACAAACCTAATGTTTGATAAATAAAGAAATAAAGACTTTTTTCTTTTTTTTTTTTTTTCCCCCCCTCATGTCAAGGTTACTCATGAAATCTGGGGTCTTCCACCTGGTGGTTAAATGAGAAGTGCTGTGTAGAGTATTAGGAAACCTTATAATCTAGGTGTGCATAAAGAAAATAGTGTTTTAGGGATGACATACCTTCCCTGAACACAGCACATCGTGAGATGCAGGGAGATGCTAGATTGAAGGTAATTGCCAAGGATGTAGAAACAAAGAGAATCCACTTTTTGCAGCAGCCAAGAGAAAAATATGTGACTTGATACTGACACTATCTTTGCAGAATAATACTCTGCAAGAGTACTTCAAACAGCTTTTTTCAGTGACCAACAGTGCTGAGAGAGAACAGCATGCATGCTGTCACTTGGTTCAAGCAATTAACTGCTAACAAAACATCTGGCTTCTGGTTAAAATAAGTAGTTATACTGCAGAGTAGAAGCTGCTGAACTTCAATACAGTGACTCCATACTGGCAGTAGTGATTTTACCCTGAGAAGAACTTCTTTTAACTCTACCTGCAATTGCTGTTCTTGTGAGGACATCTGTGGCTTGGTAGTTTCCCAGAACTCTCAAAGTGTGTTAAATTAGTGGATAAAGAATTGATTTAACTTTAATTTTCAGAAAGATCTTGTGGTGTTTTTAGGATAAGGCTAATAAAATGTCCTCTCTTTGGGTCTTAGTTTCCATTGTCACTGTCTGAGTGATGACACAAACTCAAAATAGTCAGTTTTCAGTGTAGCAAAGGATTTGAGCACGTTGCCCAAAAAGGTTTTAGTACAATGCTTGTATTGATTTTTCTGAAGAGTTCCATATAGGTAGATGAACAAACATCAGAATTGTTTATTTTAATGCTGAATTCCATTTGCATGGTGGTGTGTTCTGAAAAGTATAAAGTAATGTGCGTTTCTTAATTACTTGGAGATTTTGGTTGCTTGCCTTTATAGGCAGCCTTTCTGTGATTTAAAATACATCATTGCCTAAGGGTGATTTGAGTGTAACATTTGGGGAAGTGTGAAGAATAGGGTAAGATACCATGGCTGTACATAATCTGAGTGTATCTGGTTATCTCCCTCTTTTTGCTTAAAACCCAGAAAATGGAGTTAAAATGAAGTCATACAGGTATTTCACACAATCGTAGCTTAGTGCTTGAATTAACACCACAGCATGGCAATGCTCACCGTTGCCTCACAAAAGCTCCTTCTCTGGCATTTTAAAGTTTCAGCTGTAAGGTTTTAAAGTTACTTCAGGGGTTAGCGCTCTGTCCTTTATGCTGTAATCACAAGTAAAATCAGCAAGTCTGACCTCAGTCTTAAATCTGGATGCCAAGTCCAGCTTTTTGAATAGAACGTTCCTGGTGCAGTGCATAATTCATCTCTGTGGTGGAAGAAGTATTGAAGCAGGCATCAAATCTAAAGACCTCCAGTTTCTGCCATAGATAAATGTTTCTGTCCTGATTGCTCTTGTTCTCTGTTTAGATAGAGACGATTTTGCCTGAAGTTTGACTCCTTCATTCAAAATTTAGAAATAGCTGAGAACTCAGTTTGGGAAGAGGATTTGTAGGAGAGCTTGTACCTATTGCTACTTCTTAACATAAAATAAATAAACGATCGGAATGGTAATCTTAAGCCATATTCCCAATGAAATAATGAGTGTAGGCAGCAAAAAGGACAAGGCTTAATGTTGGGGTAGAGGTCACTGGTAATTGACCGACTTTAATAGTCATTAAAATCGGCAAATCTGCTCCACTAAGTCACGTGAAGATACAGCATCAAGTGCTTTAGAAAAGTAACAGAAGGAAAATTGCAAACAGGAAAAGACCACTTGAAATTAGGATTAAAACTGTTAATTAGGCTACTTAGGCTGAAATATATCTTCCTTCTGAAAGTTCTTGTACTTCCTCACAGCCATTGTTGTGCCAGTGTTTATGCACTGCTTAAGCTAATGCAAAGTGTTACTAGCAGGTGTGATAATACTCTGAGCCAAGTCTTTGTGTGGCCAACGAGTTGTTAAAGTAGTTCTGTTGTACTAGGAATGACTGCTTTGCTTGTCTTGCTGTTATTTTAATAACAAGCTGGCTAATCACTTATTTAGATTGGGTAGCCAGAAGGATCAAAGTTCTCTTACAACAGTAGATGTTAAGAGCTGGTCTGACTATACAAGAAGATGGCATACGGAAATTTGTTATATGCTGATGAATAAAGAAATGCACTTCATTTGGTAATGAATTTGTCCAATACCAATACTTGTTTCCTTGTATCTTGTTCCTAGCTGGCTTTTACTCCCTGCTCCCAAATTCCTTGTATCAAAATGGTAAGCAACCAACTGATGATTTTTTTTATTATTATTTTTTTAGTACATTCGGAAGAAGCACTGTTTTTACTGGCGACGTGTTACTACCGCTCAGGAAAGGCCTATAAAGCATACAGGCTCCTAAAGGGACACAGCTGTACTACCCCACAATGTAAATACCTGCTTGCAAAATGTTGTGTTGACCTCAGCAAGTAAGTAAATCCTTTGTTTTGTCCAGGGTTACAAATGCATTTTTTTGTTGGATTTCTCTTTGAAAGCTGTCATATTGCATAAACTAGAAATTCATTGGTCCTTCAGCTCTAAAGATTATTATAAGTTCAATTAATTTTGCTTTCAGATATGGACCCTACTGCAGAAACCTCTAAAAGGTATTGAATAACTTACAAAGGAGTTGTCAAGCTGTGTAGGGGGAGAAAACACTGATTGCTGAGATGGCTCAAGGAGACCACTCTGGGAAGTGTTTGGTTTAGTTTTGTGTTTCTCTGATACTTTGCTTATTTCACTAAGTGTTTCCGGTATGTATTTAATGGATAGGTCATTTCCCTAAAACAGTAAGCTTGCTCCTCTCACCCAGTTACTACTAACTGGGTGGGTAAGAGAAAAGATGGCAGACAGAAATCTGTTTTTGAAACCCACAACAAACACACCTTGAATTCACATCCAAGAATGCTGTATTCAACACCAAAATTAACCTTGACAGGGACATAGTAGTGTCAAGGTACCTTGCTGGTTTTCTGGAGTCTAACAGCAAGAGTATATAATGAAATTGCTCAAGCTACAGGCCCTAATGCCCTGAGAGTTTGTTGATGAGGGTATTTCATTTCTATGTAGACCCTTCAGCTCACATGTAGGAGACAATGTCTGGTTGCAGTTGAGAATGGAGATGATGAGGCACCAAGAAAGGCAAAAACTTTCATTCAAAAAACTTTAAATACTGTGGGGTTTCTTTACAGAAGCTTATATGTCTCTCTGACAAAACAGCTTGTGGTTGTGTGTTGTGGCTTTTTTGGCTTGGTTGTTTGTTTTTTTTTTTTGAGTGGCCCTCTTTCAATGACAAAAAGAAAGTTTAATTTCTTTAGAACAGGTAATGTGATGTTTGGTGTTTCACACAGTATGATGTGATTGTTTTGCAGGATTTGTGATCCTGCTCACAACGTGTAACCAAAATGCAGGTCTTTCCAGAGGCAGCAGGGGAAGCTCCTTAGTCTTCAATACTCTCTTTAATAGGCGAGTCCTTTGACATCTTTAGAGTAGCAAAGATGTCTTAGCTTGTTGTTTCTTTTGACACTCTTTTAACACTTTTGGAGCTATTATGATTCAGGTTTCTTTGCATCTCCTGTTGAAAGGGAAATCATGTTAATGCTCTACTTGGAAAGGTCCCAGTGGAATAAATTTGAAGCTGATCGTTCCATCCTTTGCTTTTACAAACTCTGGTGTGTGCATATAATACATCAGCTTCTGAACTGATTTCAGTTAAATAGGTGGGATTTCTTAAACGTATTCTTTAGAATTTGTTAAATTTTAACTGTTTTTGCTGTTACAGTTATATGAGCTCATTTATACAGATCTACCTTATGTTCTTGTGGGAATGGTCTATACTGATAGAAGCATCTACCTATAAGTATAATTTCAAGTGGAGGCAAGAAGAGATGATTTGTTTGTGCAGGTGTCAGTCTCAAATGCCGGAAGAATGCCTCCCATCCCCAGAAGTTGTATAAAGTAATTTTAAGGCCTAATAGTGAGTGGCCCATTCCATGTGAGTGGTACTGCTCGCTGCAGGTGTAGTAGATGCAAACTGAGCCTTTGTTCCCCTTTGGGGCCACTCTTACAAGAAAGCAAGGCATTAAAACCCAAAGTCTGTGCCATATCCCAGTATTGGATGTTAATGAAGTGTGTGGAGCCTTATAGATTGTATTTCTTAGTTGGGAAACAAAGCCAAACTAAGTGTTGTCTTAGCTTGTTACTACCTAAAGTACTTTCAAAAATGAAGTGTCTAGAAGACTTTCTTGTCCTTCGCTTAGTATTCTAAGATTAGTCCCTTCTGGAAAAGTCATGTTGTATTATGTGTCTCGGTTTTGGAGTGGTGTGGGGTTTTGTGTTTGTTTTGTTTTTCTTCCCTCCCAGTAGAGATGTTCAGCTTCAGAGTACTGCATACCTTCATGTTGCTAGAGGAATCCATCAATTATTTAAAATTCATTTGCAGGAACTAGTTTGTATGCGGTTTGAAACTTGTGAACACTGACGGTGGATTTCTGTTTTTGTTTGCAGCAGGGTGAAAACACTGGACTACCAATACTGTGAGCCTTGTAACCCCTTTAAACCTCTTGTTTTTTAAAAAGGCTTGCAGAAGGAGAGCAGATCTTATCTGGTGGAGTGTTGAATAAACAGAAAAGCCATGATGACATTGTTATGGAGTTTGGGGACTCTGCATGCTTTACACTCTCCTTACTGGGACATGTCTACTGGTAATGTTGCTTTTTTATTTTGTTAATAAAGCTTGGTTGTTTGTTTTTTGGGGTTTTTTTTATTTGACCAAGCCCAACTTTAGTCAGGTACATTTTTAGTCACCACAGAGTACACTTGTTTCTGGGTTATATGGCCTGCACAATTTTGGAGTATGATAGATGCAGGTAGATAGTTGTGGAAACTATCTAACCTGGGAATGCAAGAATGGTTCGTCTTTCACCCAGAGCTTCTGACTGACTGAAAACACAAATTCCTCTTTTCCAGCTTAAGCATGCAATCCAAGAGGTTGGGTTTTTTTTTTTTAATACCTTTGGGTTTGTTCTGTTTTCTCACCTGAGAGAAACTCTCAAGGCCTGTTTCTCAGTGTTGCCATTTTAATTTTTCTATATCTGTTTTACAGATGTATAGCTATAACCTTCAAATGAAAGTTTTGAGGATTTCCAGTCAGAATAGCTTAACAATTTTAAGTGGTTTGCTTTTGCCTAGATACAAGAAAGGTTTCAGTAAATGTGAACAAATTGAATAGGAATAGTGGGTTCTTGGATTCTTCCCTAGTATACCTGTTCCCAAAAAAATTTATTTTGGAAGAAGCTATCTTTGTAGCCAGATACTTAAGTGTTCAGTTTAGCCCCTAATTTATATGGAAAAATATTATCCATAGGTATTTAAAACGGCTGGAAGGCTAGCAATCATGTTGCTGTTTGCAAAAAAAAAAAAAAAAAAAAGCTGTTGCAAAGAACAGCATCTTTCTAAAATGAAAATTCTCAAGGTATACTAGTGCTTATGTAACTTTTTTTGAGGACTGTGTCTAAGGAACTTTCATCTGTGTCTAAATATGTCAAATAACTTCAAAAGAACTCAGTATTGCTCTGTGGCTTGAAAAATGAGGAATGTTGCTTTGACTCTCAACACGTTTTTGTTTTTCAACTCCTCTTCTGGAAAGCTATCTCGAACAAAAGTGCTATTCTTAAGTTTATAGGGAAACTGTTACATTCTTTTTGCAGCAAGACAGACCGGCTTGCCAAAGGATCAGAATGTTACCAAAAGAGCCTTAGTTTAAATCCTTTCCTCTGGTCCCCTTTTGAATCGCTATGTGAAATAGGTAAGTCTGCAGAACTGTTTTACTAGTGAAGATGTTTTCTACATTTCTGGTTATGTCAAGCTTTCCAATTTGCCATTGCCATGTGGCCAAGGTTTATTTTACCCCTTGTCCAGAATTAGTAAGGAAAATGCCAGCAGAATTCTTGGGGAGTGGTTTTGTGAGCAATAAGGCATTTAAAATACTTCGGCAGTGTTTGGAGCTTTTGTCTTGTTTTCTTCCATTTTCACAACTTACACATTCTTGGATTTAACAATACTGTAAGGTTTCTAACCTACAGTTAGTAGACCTTTAGAAACTATGCTTCTGAGAATAACTTAAAAAAGCAAATCTATTTTTTAATAAAACTGATTGTCCAGGGTTTTGTACTGGAAGAACACTTCTGCCTTAATGTAAGGGGTTTTAAATCAATGAAATAAGAACACAACCCTTCTGAAATACTTTGTCCCCTGTCCTCCTTGTTTCAGACTGAATATTCAGCATACAGACTCAGGAATAACTCTTTTAAAAATCTCCTTCCAATCTTACAGGTGAAAAACCAGACCCTGACCAAACATTTAAATTAACATCTTTACAGAACTTCAGCAGCTGTCTGCCTAACACTTGCACAACATTGGTATCTAATCACAATATATCCCATAGACAGCCTGAGACTGTCCTTATGGAAACGCCGCAAGACACAATTGTGAGTTGTGCTAAAATCATTGTATTTAAAGCAGTCTTTCCAGCTTAACTGAAAAAATGCTAATTAGAAACTACACTGTCTGAATATCTAACAGCTGCCTTCCATTTTTCAGGAGTTGAACAGAATCAACCTAGAATCCTCCAATTCAAAATATTCCTCCTTGAACACAGATTCTTCTATGTCTTACATTGACTCAGCTGTAATTTCACCAGATGCTGTCCCTCTTGGTTCAGGAACTGTCATATTGTCTAAACAGGCTCAAAATAAACCAAAAACTGGGCGGAGTTTACTGGGAGGACCTGCGGCTTTGAGCCCACTAACTCCAAGGTAAGTCCTCAAGATAGACACTTTCTGTCTACAGCTGTGCTGTTGATAATGTTTGTGATTTGAAACAGGAAAGATGTCTGGTGCTGCAAAGCATACTTCAACAGACATGTTGATAGTGTATTATAAAAAGTGCTGCAAGTGCAAAAGCTAAATGACTTCAGTAACTGCTCTTGGTCCTAGTGTTCATCTCTTCTGTTTTTTAAACAAGCAGTTGGTATTTTTGATTAGAAGAGAGGAACTCTTCAGTATATTGCTTATCACGGTGTTCATACTGGAAAAGTCTTTGAAGAAGTATGTTTCTGCTCTGAAATAAACTCTTTAAGAGCATTCCTTGAAGAATAGCTCTTTCCTAGAGAGCATGTAAATATGTGCTCTGTCCTGTGTGCCATCTTATTTAAACAGCGTTTAAAATGTTACAAGCCATTAACACTTGGATGGTCTGTATCTTAGTTATGCAGGCAGGCAAAGAAAATTCTGTATTTTTCGATTTCAGGAATATTTTCTATTAAAGTGTCTTTTATAGATGAGGATACTAAGATATTAGAGGGTTAACATAAATCGATGAAGTAGTTATGAAATAAAGTTGATCATCTGGATCTCTGTTTTAACTGCAGAATCAGGCCAGCTCTTATGGTCTAACATTCAGACATTGACCCTTCCTCTTCATTTTATTCTCAGCTTTGGAATTTTGCCACTAGAAACCCCAAGCCCTGGAGATGGATCGTATTTACAAAACTACACGAACTCTTCTTCTGTAATTGATGTGCCATCCACAGGAGCACCTTCAAAGAAGGTATCTTGCATTCTGGAATATGATTGCTGTTCTATGAGTTTGACATTGCAATGTGCTTGAAAGAAGAATCTATAATGCAAAAAACATAGCATGTGAGCTGAATTGTGCTGACAGTGGGGAGAACCCAACTTACCCACCGTTTACAAAATTTGTTTTGAAGAACAATTTGTCTGAGTGTGGAACTGATTGAAGCCGCCTTTAGTTGTGGAAATGGTTTGGGTTACTTAAGTGAGAATTAAACTTATGTGTAATTTGTCTACAAAGTATGTGTGTGTGGGGAAAAAAAAAAACCAACCAAAAAACCCCACCAAACCCAACCAAAAACCTGCTCTTACTAACAACTATTTAATGCAGCAAAATAAAATGTTGTTCACCAGCCTATGTATATTTATAGGCTAGTGAGGTTGGGGGTGCAGGGAGCAGTTTATTTTTAATTTGACTGCAACTGGCCAGGTATTTCCCTGACAAAACTTTTTAGACTTTTCTGAAGTGTTAGTTAAAATCAAATCCATTGTAGAATAGTCTGTTACACTGAAATAACTGCTAAAGCCCCAATGTTGTTTTTTTTAATTTTGAAAATCTCCTTTTCAGCTAGGCAAACGAGGCAGCAAGAAAAAAAAAATACACCACATCGCAAGTAAAGATGTCTGTGTTGTAAATATTTTCAGCTTATAGTGTCACTTCCTTTGGCTAACAAAACAGATTTTTTTTTTCCCCCTCAACTTTTATAATAATAAGCAATAGTCTTTTATTTCTCATTAAAACAAGCCTTTTTTCATCCACCCAAAATGCACAGGCATGTGCAGACTGCCTAACTGGTGTTGCTAGAGGCAACCTGAGGAAGGTGCTGTATCTTCTGTCCACCAGCCATCAGAGAGGAATGTACAAAGACTAATGATTGTAAACAATGAAGGATTCATAATGTTTCAGTGTGCAACATGGAGTCTGAAGACAGACCAAACTTGGAGTTTTCACTTTAAGTTTTTTTTAATTAATATATTTTCAGAGATGGCTTCAAAGAATTCGGGAAGCCTCAAGTGAGCTGAAGCTACTGCTTTCTTGCAAGCAGTTCTTGAATTCTAGTTTACAGACCAGAGTAATCAAAATACTGTTGTGGTCGGTGGAGGGCTGACTGATGGAATGGTGCAGTTTCACTCGGCTAAGTCTTGTGTAGAGGAAACTAAAAATTGTCTGTGTTTCTCTGTAAGAAACTGCCATAGTTGCCATAGTGATAAATGAGAGGTGGAATGTTGGTGACAGTTGAAGAACCATTTGTTCCTTTCTAAAAACAAAAAAACCTGAGGATTTTTCACTGTATTTTTAGTAAATCTAGAAGTTGCATGAGTGATGCTAGTGTTTTATAGGTGTCCAACTCTTTTTAAAGTGAAAATTCAGTGCAAGTAATAGTTTTGAATTCCTCAAAGTAGAACTTGAATTTCCACGTTTGATGCTCTGGACAAATGAGTTGGTGCTCATCTTGCTGTGCCGTTCTGTAAGTAAAATTTGGGAGCTGTTAGAAACTGTTTGCCTTCTCTCATTGGCTCAGTACTTAAAAGAATAAAAGCCAGTAAGCAGATAACTTTTTTTTTTTTTCTCCTTTGGATGGTGTTTTGAAGCCTGTGACTGGGAATTCTGGAATGTCATTGCACGAGCCATTACGGTATCCTGTCTCTAGACATCTCATTACTGCAACACTTTCTATCAGTTCTCTTAGTCCTGCCTTCTTGTTTGGTATTTTTGGTTGGTGGGGTGTTTTTTTTGGTGGTTTTTTTTTTTTTTGCATTTGTTCTGTTGGGGTTGGACTACGCTAAAACAGTCTGCTAGAAGTATGCTTTGTATGGCTGATCCAATTCCCATCCTGTAGTTGCTGAGGACCAACCAATTTTCTACAGTACAGTTAAAAACACTGGCTTGTGGTGGATTGTACATACGTAGGAAGGTAAACTTTCATGAACCTGAAAAATTGAAATAGTTAGCAAAATGCAGCTCTTCAGTGTAGTACTCGTCTGCATTTAATCTCGTATGTAGTGCTACATGATAGATGAAAAGCTTTGTGGAATCAAGTCATATTTGTTGCTTTTTTGTTGCTTTGCTAGGTATGGCACAACAGCACCAAGGTGTAAATTTCACTAATCCATGCATATGCTTTCTGCCCAGATGCATCTGTGCTAGTACTTAAACACAAATATTTAATACACTTTAATAAATAGCTTAGAATTCTGGCATGCTTTGTCCAATGCAAATAATTAATTGGCCAGTTTCACTTCTGCTCTTCAAATTACTGAGTTAGAAAAGGTTTAGTGTAGCTGTGGCTAGAATGTGCATGGCTTAACGGAGGCAGTTTCCTAGGAAACACTTACGTAAATGAATGAAACATTAGGATGAATCCAAAGGCTTCCTATCTGAGTGGGCAAGCATGTTTACTGCCTGCCTAAACTGTCCTCTGATAACAAAGAAATTGAGAAGGGAAGGACAAAACATTAGAAGTCGGGATAATGCATAAACTGGTGTTGCTTATGCTGTCATTGATCCCACTTCCCTATTTCTGGTGCCTTAAAGAACATCTCTTCCGAACAGCCGTCACTGAGTTGAATGTTGGTGTCCCTGGAGTGGGCAGAAAGATAGGGTTTAAGGTTTCTTTAAAAGGCAGGGAGGGGAGGACCTGTTCTAAATCCTTTATAGGAAGTCTACACATCAGACAATGAATTTCTATCTAAACTTGTTCCTTAGGTCTCAGATTCACAGTCAAGTTGTCACAGCTCTAAGTTCCCACACCTTGGCTGTGTCAGGGGAGGCATCAAAGTGCACATTTTAGCTCTGTGAAGATACAAGACAGTGTTTTGGTGCTTGTAACCTGTGGCAAATAAAAGCTACCAAAAATGTGCGTGTGCACACAAAGCATTGCTCAACTGACATGCAGTAACTTGCTGCTCTGTGTTAACTTGACTGTAGGTATTCTTCTATTAACTTTCTATGCTGCATTGCAGGTCCCTTTTTGATGAAGCAGTTTATTTCTGTATCTGCTCCAAAGGCTCATGCAGTAATGATTTAATTTGTGAAATACTGGTTTATGCTATGAACAGATATGCTAAACAGGAGCAGCAGGCTCAGATGTTGTACAGCAAGCACCTCGATGAGGTGTTAATGGTGAATGGCTTCTGGATGTGATTGTAATATGATAATTCAAAAAAATCTTTTTCTTTCCATGGTTCATTTCTTGCACAACTTTCTGTGGAGAAGGAGCTTTAAATATGCCATCTTTCATTCTTGCACAAACATCTTAACATATAGTTTCTTGCCACTAGATGGAGATTTTATATCTTTCACATAACGTGCATGAAATTGGTAAACTAGATTTTACTGGCATTTTAACAAGTAGAAAGAGAAATGCTTTTGATGGGTCCTCTGTGGAGGGAGACCCTCACCCTTTATTGAAAGAATCCATATTTATCCTATATTTATCCTCTTTGTGCAGTGTTTGATAGACAGAATGGATTTGGTTTGATGTTGCAGAGACTGAGACTTCTTAGTGACATAATAACAAACCTGTAGAAACTTTGTGTTATGCAGACTGTCAGCAGGATAAGCCAAGCTGGAACAAAATCTGTCTTCTCACAGAGCGGAAATAGCCGGGAAGTCACTCCAATTCTTGTTGCACAAACACAGAGCTCTGGTCCACAGACAAGGTATGGGGGGGGGGGGACACCAAAAAAATCATCTTGGTATTACTTTTTGCATCTCCTTTCTTGAAGGAATTTGGCTCTTTATTTTCCCAACCTGTGTGGATGCTCCTGTAGAATTCCTCTTTGGATGAGGATGGAGGTGTATTTTTTGCTAGGTAAAACAACTTCAGTGGATAAGTAGGAAGCTCATGTGTGGTGGTTGGTCTGTTTGTTCTAAATAGCCTTTGCAGTTAGACCATTTCATCAATAAATGAAAAAGTAGATGGAAGGAAATTCTGCTCAGGTTCTTGATGTGCAACAGGTAGATTTTTTTTTTTTTTCATCCCTTGAAATGGGAATATCTGTGCTGCAGTACTTGAGCATTTTTGTTTAAAACAAAGATAAAAGCTGTTTTTATTAAAAATGCAGCGAAGAACTTTAGGTTTTTAATGTGCTGTTTGTTTTCAGTACAACACCTCAGGTATTGAGCCCAACAATTGCTGCTCCACCAAACGCACTGCCTCGAAGAAGCTCTCGCCTATTTACTAGTGATAGCTCTACAACAAAGGTAACAAACTTCATGTGTTTTGCAACCTTGTGGGACACCACGCTTTGGGAACACCAAAGCACAAATCTTTATGGCCTGTAGTTAGGCAATTTGAATGTTTGCTGTATGAACTACTAAAGATACTCAAGTTACTGAGTGTGTGTATGCTTAAGTTTAAAAGTCAAACGGCTGGGTGTCGTTGTTAAGGCTGCAAAGAGGCATAAATATTATTTTACATAATTCACTTTCATGTTTAGTTGCCTGAATTTAAAAGGCTTTTGTGTATGTAACTCTTACTCTTCTTACTTGCAGGAAAATAGCAAAAAATTAAAAATGAAGTTTCCACCTAAGATTCCAAACAGAAAAACAAAGAGTAAAACAAATAAGGGAGGAATAACTCAACCAAACTTAAATGACAGTTTGGAAATTACCAAACTGGACTCTTCCATCATTTCAGAAGGGAAAATTTCCACTGTTGCGCCACAGATCCAGGCTTTTACACTACAGAAGGCAGCAGCAGGTCTGTTTACTGCAGTCCAATAGTGTTCAGAGTAAAGCTTCATATGTCTGTATTTTAAGGTTGAATGAAAAAGAAGTTTCACTCCAGTGTTTGTTTGTTTCTTGTTTCAGTTAGCCTGCAGCTATCACCTTTCTATAATTATAGAGACGCTGAATTCAGTATTTTCTAGTTAACTTACAAAGAACATGTGAAGAAGTAGTAAAAAGTGGCCAGTTGTAAGCAGATATATCTTGCAGACTATGGTCCTTATTAGTGATGATAATATTTTCAGGCAAGATCCTTGGAAACTGATTCACAGGAGCTATGAGTAACCCAGTCATCTTCCCTCAAAACTGGGTTTATGTAGTCTGTTCTCCCTTGATATTTCCCATTTGTTTAAAAACAAGTCTTTATTCAGATTGTCAGAAAATCCTAGACAAACTGCTGAATTCCTCTCTTTTGGCTCGATAATGTTTCCAGGCAGCGAGAAGATGTATCCATGGATACCAGACGTGGAAACTGTGTTCAAACCTAACAAAATGTTTGAATAGCTGCTGTAAATGCAAAACTCCAATTGCCCTGAACTTCAGAGTTTCTCTGTTCCTCAGCATTCTGTTGCTGGCTTAAGAAGTTGTTACTATCTGACTTCCATTACAAAGGTTGATGTTTAGAATATTATGCTTAAGTTAAGAGCACATAAGCCTGTGTTTGGGAACTCCTGAAAGATTTTCATAAGCAAACTCAGGAGCAGTGCCTGCCACAATGAAGAGCTTATGGGATTAGCAGTTTCAAGTAAATAAGTCTCAGCTGTCTTTTTTTTTTTTTTTTCCCATTTTTATTTATTGTACTTTTCTCCTAGAAGGTTTGATGAGCCTTCTTCGTGACATGGGGAAAGGTTATTTAGCCTTGTGTTCATACAACTGTAAAGAAGCGATAAATATTTTAAGCCATTTACCATCCCACCACTACAACACTGGCTGGGTGCTGTGCCAAATTGGGAGAGCTTACTTCGAACTTGCAGAATATATGCAGGTAGGAATTGTGTGGGTTGGGTCTTACTCAGCTTTCCTGAAGAGGCTGAATTACACTTTAGATTTCTTTTAAATTATTTCCTCTTGCATGCAACCATTGGAGTCTCCTCCTTGCCTCTCCCCATCTTCACCCACAGTTGTGCTGATGTAATTGTTTGTACTGCAATGTTGTAAATTAGATCACTTGAAATAATTTTGAGTTCTAAAACCAAAAACTTCTCTTGCCCTTTTTAGTTAATGCAGATCACATCAATGACCTAGTTTCCATTGCAGCCTCAGAAATGACAGTATTGGCACAGCTGAGGTGATGTCAAACTGCTTCAGAAACAGAAGCGAGCAGTTAAGGGTAATCCAGCAGTTTAACTCTCCTTGCCGCTGTTGTCCTGATAGCTGATGTACCCATTTCCTCAGAAGTTTTTAAAACACTTTTTGATAGATAGTGTGCAGGAGACAAATGCAGTAGGTTTCAGAAGTGGTTTTTAAACTGTATACACAGTCTGATTAGAGATAGAGCACATTGTGCTTCTTAATAGTTTATTTTGAAAACTGAGGCTACAGACCCTGATGATTTCCTAAAGCTAGGCTTCTTCCCTTGTTGTTGCTTTGAGGGTTGTAACCTGGAACTTAAGTTTATGAAATGGATATCTATGTCAGAAAGACTTCATTAGCCAACTGTTGATAAGAAGCGTTAACTGTCTCAAATGACAGTAGAGCACATACATACGTGTTGTCGCATGCTTATGCATGCCCTCCCTCCCTGCATCAGCCGTGTTTACTGCAGGGATTGTCATGTTGCCTTTTTCCTCATAATTATTATGTATGATATCTGGAGGTGTGTAGCCCTCAGTATGAATGCGATGCCTGTTATCTGTTAGAATGGCTTATAATCATAACTGGCCAACAGAAGTATGCTACGCTTTTCTGATTTTGTGGGTGACTTTTTTTGCCTTGCTTGTGTGCTGTGATAGAAACAGTAATGTAATCTCAGTCAGCAGTAGGGAGGGCTGGCTGCATTTCTGCCGGCATAACTGTGTCGGGATATAGTCACTTCTTTTGCTTCAAGGGGAAGTCGCAGGACTTGTAGCTCTGCATAGCACACTTGCAAAGCAAAGAGGATGCTTAGTCTGGACATAGGAGGCTTCTCACCTTGACTTATGTGCTCTGCTTTGGTGGGTGGAATTTTGTTTTAAGTTTAATTTCTGTTCTTAGGCTGAGAGAATATTTTCAGAAGTAAGGAGGATTGAAAACTACAGAGTAGAAGGCATGGAGATCTATTCGACTACGCTGTGGCATCTGCAGAAAGATGTTGCTCTTTCAGTTCTTTCAAAGGATTTGACGGACATGGATAAAAATTCACCAGAGGTATGAATTGCTGTTGTCTTGAATGAGAAGAGGGTGAATGTATGTGGCAAAATGAATGATTTGGAACAAAGCTCTGAGCTCTAATCTAGTTCAAGTGTATTGTTCTGTGAGAACTGCATGGCAAAACTGGAGAGGGAGGTGGCAGGATTGTTTCTTGAGCTGATGATGCCTGAAATGGCTTCTTAGAATTAGAATATCAGCTTACATGGAACAGGTTGAAACCTTTTATCTATTAATGGTTATTTAAATTTGCATTGGCACCATTCATCCAGGAAGATCACGGGTTAGTTAGTCACTCATACTGCTGCTAGTATGCAAAGATAAGGAATATCTTTTTCCTGTACCACCTTTTAATTGCTGTAGTTAATTCACTGGCACTTAAAACATACATGCTCTAGAATTTATTTTCAGACATAATGTTGCACATTTTTATGCCAAAGTCCATTAAACTGTAGAGTGTCTGGTAATACAAAGTCATGATACGCAAAAAGTCAGGCATCTTTTAATGGATGCCACAGTAATAGATGTATGTGTTTTTTAAATGGGTTCTTAACAGAGTTGAGAAAACTGTAGATTATATTGGGATTTTTTTTGTTGTTGGAGGAGAATCCTGTTCATGTTGTCCTGTTAGCTTGTCTAATAGTGGAAAAAATCAAAACCCATGAAGCAGTTGGTAGTTGTAGTAAGATACTCTGGAGAGAAGAAAATGCAGGTTCTAATACAAGGAGTAGAGAACAGTTATGCTATATGGCAGTGATGCTAACAATGTGCAAAAGCAAGGGACCCTGGGCTGTGGTGCTTTACAATCTCAATGCTGGTTGCTGGGCAGGAGGGAAAGAGGAGGTTGCTGCTAAAATTGTTGCTCTGCAGATATCTAGATTTGTCAGTTGGGGGGAGCTGAAGAGTGAAAGTGAATGTACTGTCTCCTCCTTCATTGTTCTTAAATATCTAAGATGTTTTATTTCTAGCCTTTTCAACAGCTTCAGTCATTAGTCATTGAAGTATCTAATTGGCACAAGCTTGTTGGGTGTCCTTAGATTCTAAATTTCTGTATTTCAGTTTGTCAAGCTATAAGGTGTGTTTAGGCCTATCTGCCTCTCAGGAATGAGACTTAACTGTTTTGTTGTTGTTATTTTTTAATCTAGGAGGAAGTTATATATAATTATGTAAATCAGTATGGAAAAATCTGTTCAGCTCAAACTTAGTCACTCTGAGTTGTAAAAAGTGTGCTGATTTTGCAATGCTGTCTTGACTAGGCATGGTGTGCTGCAGGAAACTGTTTCAGCTTGCAACGAGAGCATGACATTGCAATCAAGTTCTTCCAGAGAGCCATTCAAGTTGATCCAAACTATGCTTATGCCTACACCCTGTTGGGGCATGAATTTGTGTTAACAGAAGAACTAGACAAAGCATTAGCTTGTTTTAGAAATGCAATCAGAGTCAATCCTAGACACTATAATGCATGGTAAGTTTTGTTTCATCCCCCTCCTACTGCACATGGTACAGAACTTCTGGAGAAGTATCCTCTGTATGCTGCCACTGCTATTGTTTCCCTACCGCTCTTCTCTCTGAGAAGAAAGCTATTTCTGCAGAAGATGTGGGCCTCATCTGTTTATTAAACAGTTACTTCCACAAGGAGGGCAAAAAATTGAAGTGTTTCTGGCTTCCACAGATCTTCTTGGCTGTATTACCCCAGCTATTTTGTTCTTCTGTGCAGCACTCCTTATGCATCTAGTTGATTGTTCTTCAATTGCAGTTGGAGAGATGAGAGATCTGCCCCTTTATACTTTAGGATACAGTTTCTTACAGCTTTTTCTGTGGAAAAAATATATAAAGCAGTAAAAGTTAGATCTGCCAGTGTAAGTCAGTCTTGAGAAACTTTTGTATGCTTTTTACTTTGTAGCTGTTTAGCCAGTCTTCTTGCGTATTGCATGTCAATTCTTCAAATTGCCCAACTGAGCAAAAAAACCAAGATAGTTTTACATATACCTTTTTCCCCCCAAGAAATCATTTCCCACCTTGGATGGGGTTGGCAAGTCTATAGACCATTTCTGCCAGGTCATATTCACTGACAAAGACTAGTTTGCTTAGAATACAGTCTTACTTAACAGAATTGTTTTTCTGCTTGCAGGTATGGGTTGGGAATGATTTATTACAAACAGGAAAAATTCAGTCTAGCAGAAATGCATTTCCAGAAAGCACTTGATATCAATCCTCAGAGCTCAGTCTTATTGTGTCACATTGGAGTAGTAAGTAGATTGCACTTAACTCTATCTTTGTGTTTTAATCTGCTTCTGTGCTTTGTTAGCAGTAGAAAAATCATTCTGAACATTCTTAGCAAAAAATCCCAACAAGTTCAGAGTACCTGCTGGAGGATCTTAAGTGCCATATGAATGAATAACCACAGGATTAATGTGTCAGAAAAGAAACCCTCCTCTCTCTCCAAACTACTTTTAGTCAGTAATGAAATTATACTATCAGGTCATGTTTGTGAGTCAACCAAAATAGTAGTGATATTCATATCAAGACTGTGTACAGATACTGATGTGAACGGAGTACTTATGAGTTTTTCCCTACTTGATACATAAGAAATTAAGTGGGTTTTAACTGCTATTGCATGCACTTGGACCAGCACTTCAGTTCTGTAAAATGCGAAGGCACGTGTCTCACCTTTCAGAGTGCAATATTTTTACCCTGGCTGTATGTCCACATTGCCTTCATTCCAGTCACTTGTAGATGTGACAACTTACTACTTAAGCCACTTTATGCCAAGTGAAGTTTAAGTAGCAGGCAGCTACTTCAGCCACCATCCCTTCAATTAAATTGACAGGGCTATTTGAAAAGTTGGTCGTTTATCCATCTGGTACTGCAGTCCTTGGAAAACAGTAGCCTTGCTCTAACAAATGCTTGCTTACAAAGTTGGGAAGCAGTTCTCAGATATTCCTGATGGTGACTTAAGGCTGTGTAAGTGTGATGGATGGTTACCTGCTGGCATTGGTTTGCCTTCTATGTGGCAGCAAAGCTGTGTCAAATTCTACAGGTTTAGTGACTGCTTCTCACTTGTATATGGAGAAAGGCATTGAGTTCACTCCTGGCCAAAGGTTAAATGATTTCTGTAAGCCATTGGGCGGGGAGAACGTTTTGAGGTGGACATGAGGCAAGGTGAAGTTTTTTTCCTGTAAGAAAGCTCATTAAGACTTGGCCTAGAATTGGACAAATATATATTTTTTTAAAGGAACAGATTATAAGTAAAAAAAAAAAAAAAAAAAAAAAATTGTCCTTGTCTAGCAAATGAGCTGTTATTTTCCCTTTTTAAATTGTTCTCCCTTTCTGTAATAGGTCCAGCATGCACTGAAAAAATCTGAAAAGGCTTTGGATACTTTAAACAAAGCTATTAACATTGACCCCAAGAACCCACTATGCAAATTCCATAGAGCTTCTGTATTATTTGCAAATGAAAAATACAAGGTAAGATTTGGTACATGTAGACAACCTCAGGTTATCTTTAAATTGCTGTAGCTAGGAACGGGGATGCACTGGAAACTAAATGTTTACAGATTAGCACTGGGCAGCATCAGGGCTTGCAGCAAGAGCCTGGGACATTGGCCTATCTTGTAGATGCTAATGAGAAGCATTTGCTTTGACAAGTGCCACCTTTGCTGAGGGGGAAGCTATGTTAAATTTTTTGATTGTTAAAATCTGGGACCAACAGGTGATGCTTTTTACATTATTATTATTATTTTAGTCTGACCCTGGAGAAAGGAAAGAAGGGGAAACTTGCAGCTGTCACTGACATGTGGCTGTATTATCATGACTTTATACTAAATTACTAAAAAAAGGCTCAGTAAATTTCAAAGACTGTGGTATCGAGTGAAAAATAAGCAGCTAAGCAATTTTGGTCTGATCCCCTGCTGAACTGTACCCTGTTTAGAATGAGTGAAGATCTTCCCACAGTCTCTTTCTAGTGACTGTTGTCCTCTGGCCTGTTTTTTTTGGCCACAGAAGACAAGCCACAGTCTGGTTTTTGAAACCTTGCTTCAGAAATGTGTGTGCACATGTAAAGGGAAAACTTTACTTGGAACTTTTTTTAAAAATTCATAACTGAACCAAATGTAGTAAGATTAAGGACTTAATGAAGTGCCCATTTGTAGATTATTTTCAAAATTTAAAAGCAGAGGATAAATACAAGATGAAAAAATAAATCTAGTAGTCTGCTATCTTATTGCCCCTGCACTAGTGAAGGAACTTGTTGACCATACTGAAGTGATGTTTTAGGAAATAAAGCATTTGGACTCTTTTCTTTACCAGGCTGAGACTTGTAAGACTAAAGTTATGCTGTTCACATAAACTACATAAAACTTAATGAAATGTTTTGGTTTTTAGCACTAGTATGAAGAGAATTTTGATAGTGTGATAAATTTGGCTAGTGTTAGGTAAATAAATGTAGGTTTACACTTCCATTTATGTAACAAGCCCTAACTTGAAATTTTCTTTATGTGAGTAAGTTCTAGAGGGCTGGATTGAACTTCTTATAGCTAAAGACAATGTTTATTTCTAACTGCAGACTAAATGTTTTTAGGCAGGATTTCTTAACAATGCCAGGTTGCTGTCACAGCAGAATAAATTGCTCCACTGTCAACAATTAATTTAAAAGTAAAGTAGAAGTTTCACTAAATATTTTGGACTTCAAATGCCTAGTATAAACACAGTCATCACTTGTAAAAGTCCATAGATACATATCTAAAGCCAGAAACTCAAAAGTATGGGTTTGAGAGCAGTACATCCAGCACAAAATACATCAATCTTCTTACTTTTTCAGAAGCTCAGTATACTAAAGGAAGTGCCTACTGTAAATACCGTCAGCTTCTCGTCTTCTACCCTATTATGCCTTGTTGGGGGTGACTGGGGCAATTTATATCACAATTGTTAGATGTGTTAGAGACCAAAGCCCAATAAACTTGCTTTAGTTCTGTAATAATGGGGCTATAATATGCTGCGATCTTTAAATGAGAAACTAAGGTAAAAGGAATTTTAGATGCTTCTCGTGAGACTGTACTATTGTTCTTGATGGAATATACTGTATGTAAATGCCAGGATTATTTTTTTTTCCACATTGGTGCTAAGTCACAGTTTAGTGATGTCATAACTGGTTGCAGACTGCTAGCTTGTACTTACTAAGCTCTTTTTTCTTCCTTTTCAGTCTGCTTTACAAGAACTTGAAGAACTGAAACAGATTGTTCCCAAAGAGTCTCTTGTTTACTTTTTAATAGGAAAGGTAGGTAAAACTTAACCGTGATCATAAGTTCTTTTGGTTTCCTTTGTTGCAGAAATGTATGCTTAATGAGAAAATTTGATGCCTGTCGCTAAGCTGCTTCTTTTTGGAGCAGTATTCTAAAAATTCCTAAAGCTTTAAATAAGGCTTACTGCTCACAGCTTTGTTACGTATCAGCTTTTAAATGCAAAAGACAGTTATTACTGGAGCAGCCTTCAGCTCTCTTTGAAACAAACCAAGAAAAAATAACCAAGCCAGTGTTATTCTTTGCCTGCTTTGATTTCACCACTGTCAGTTTGAAAGATAACTAATTTTAAAAAGCAAGAAATTGATCCTGATAAAGATTCTTCACTGAAAAGAGATACAGTGGTTATGCACACAGCCATATATCTTTCCCTGAAGATGGAACTCTATCTAAAGACTTGATTCAATATGATAGCAATGATGTGATCAGTGGAAATCCTTAAAATTTTGAGGGATAGTCCATCCATCAGTCAGCAGTGTTGGTTATTTGCACGTGTAGCCATTAAAATGTTGAATCACATTCTAATGCGTTGTATCAGAAATGCTGAACAAGGAGTTAATTGTAGAATACTCCTAAGACTCCATCAGTAGCCTCAATGTACCTTTCAGCTGACAGCCTCCCTAAAAGAGCTGTAGAAGGTTATTGGTTTGAAAGTGTAGAAGAGTCTTTAACGAGGCTAATAGGGTAGGGTAGCACAGGAGAAGGTATTACTAGTTTGTCAGCTGTGTTTACATTCCAACCTTCTTTGTGTTTAATGCCAGAGAAAAGAAATCTGGTAATAGAAATCCTACTTCCTCACCATCTTCTCTGCTAATGTGCTTTAAATAAGTTCTGCAGCTTTCTTCTTCTGTTCACTAGGAAGCAACAAAACAAACTTACCTCTAGCACAGTACTGGATAACTCTTAATCAGCAAGATTTCTTTTTTTCTTTTATGTCTCTCCAGTCAAAAAAAAAAAAAAAAATTGTCCTGGAATTTATTGACTGGTATTTGTCCAGGAGTAGCTGGACCTCTAAATTGACATTAGAGTTGCCATGTCTTGACAAACTTAAGTTCTTTTGCTGTTTAAATGCTTAACACAGATAAATTACTTGGTCATCTGTCCTTAACGATAAGAAGCACTTCAGTGCAAGTTACAGCGACAAAGAAGGTAAAATATGGGCTGGATTCTGCAGCACAGTGTTGCCTTGAAAACGTTGCCGTTCGGTTTAGCAGGACAAGCGAGGTGTCACTTAATGTGCCATTATTTTCTCCACCTGCCAATGGCAGTTAAAATGCCACTCGAGGATGTAAGAACGACTGTACTGAGATCAAAAATCTGTGTAACCGTGTATCCTGCCTTTGCTAGCCCTCAATATGAGAGCTGTAGGGAAGAGTGTAAGATTAATGTGTGCACATGGTGATACTTCCCCAGACTATTCTCTGGGCCTCTGACATTAGAAATCTGAGACTTTGGACTTTTCCTGAGCCACAAGTAGATTTGGGGTTACAATGACTCAAGAAATTGAAAGAGTGGTGAGAGGTAGGACCAAAAAAACCATGTACACTAATAGCTTTTACACCACCCTGCTGCAGAGTTCCAAAGCTTAAATTTCTATCTGAAGATCCACCACCTTATGTTTTTTTAATCTGTCAGCTGCTAGTTTAATTTAATTTTTTGGAGTCTTAAATAGAAACACTTGCTCATTCTTTCTACACGTATTTGCTGTTTCCCTTCGGACTCACATAATAAATCTTTCATATCTACCCTCTGTTGCTTTTCATAAAATATCAATTAACTGTGGCTTGGTATGTTTGTTGTCCAAACCTTCAAGTAGCAACTTCATGTAAATGTAGCCTTTTATGCTTTTTATTTTAGGTTTATAAAAAACTGGGTCAAACACATTTGGCCCTAATGAATTTCTCATGGGCAATGGACTTAGATCCCAAAGGAGCCAATAACCAGATTAAAGAGGCCATTGATAAACGTTACCTTCCAGATGATGAAGAACCAATAACTCAAGAAGAGCAAATCAGTGAATGTTACCCCTATGAATCAGGTTTGTATTTCCAACCCTTTGTCATTCAAGGTGTCATTAGGTGGTAGGAACAATCCCAGGTTTAATAAGTGAAACATACTGTTCAACCTCGCTGCTCAGCAAGTAAGAACTCCAGAGACTCTTCATTCAGAAGAATCCATTTGTGCTTCCTAGAGTAAGCATGAAATAAAGGATTGTGACATTTCTTTAGAATCTGTAGATGGAATAGAACAGAGATAATGACTACTGTAAATGTATACAAATCATGGTTGGCGAATAGTATCCTAGGAGAGCAAGATGTTCTAGAGCCACAAATCTTCCCTCGTAGAAGCATGAAATCATTTCAAGGTAACTGAATGGCAACTGAAATTGTCTGTAGAGGCTTTGTCAAAAGTTGAACAAACTGGATGTTGGGTAACAATATTTGGTCTGCTAAATATAAAAGGTGGCTTTTGACAAAAGTCATGGAAGCAGTTTCATTTGAACCAAGAGAAAATAAAGCATTCCCATTATACTACTTGGGAATAGTCCACAAAAAGGAGTGGCTTGGGATTCTCTTCTCTCTAACTTTTTATTATGAGCTTAAACTCCATGAAGCATGGGTAGCTCTGTGAAGCATGGATAGTCATAAATATTGACCTCTTTGATGCAGACTGAAATAGTGATAGAAAATAAATACTAATAAGCAATTTAATTCTTTTCCTCCAAAGAAGAAAATACAGCAGGTTTTGGACTCCTGTTAATAGATATATGCTACATTCTGCAATTCTAAATCTTCAACTGAAAAAGTTGTCATGTTTGCCTACTGTATATCACGTTGATTTTTTTTTTTTTGATCCTGTCTGCAGCGTGCTTTTTAATACTGGAAACTTATCTTGCATTGCACTGCCTGAAGTATCGAGTTTTTCTTTCCCTGCTATTGTAGTTGGGCTGACTTTGAACACTGGCTCACTGGGGGCTGAGCCCGTTTCTGACCAGAAGATGGAGACAGAGTACTTGAACTGTTGAGCAACACCTAAGCAGTAAAAAAGAAAAAAACACCCCACACCTCAAAAAAACAACCACAAAAGCACCACACAAAAAAACCCCAAAACCAAGGAAACAAACAAAGAAAAAAATGAAAAGAAGAAAACCCAACACCTTAATCTGCCCAATAAACATAAACAAAATAAAACAGTGTTAGGCTGGGTGTAAGTAATTCAGTTTCCCTGGCTGTGCAGATAAAGTGTAGAAGAGTTTCACAATCTCAGCTGAGTAACTCTTTCAGGATACATGAGACAAGCTAAAGTAAATTAAGGTAGTACTGGCGGGGGGTGTGGGGGATTGTTTTTAATATATTGGCTAGTGTAAGCCATTTTGTGCATTGAATTGCCTAGCATGGGACTGGCTGTGTCCGTTGTACAGAAACCTATAAAGTGTTTGCAGTAAAGCAATAAAAGACATCTGCCTTTCTCCATGTGAAACAACTTTGGTATTTGGGAATTTACAGTCAATATGCTAACTTGTACTGTGGAAAACAGACTCAAGTCTCATTCCTGTGTGTGAAGAACAACCATCATTAGATATTTATCTTTGTTCTAATTTTAACACGTATAGAAGTTAAATATTTAAGGGTAGCCTCTCAGCATGTACACATTTATCTCGTATGCTGCGCACAGCATGCTGTCTTTATTCAAATAACAGTAGGGATCTAGTTTTCCTGGAAGCTCTAAGCTAGCCGTCATCTGAGCTGAGTGAGCAGAGTAATTCTTCAGCATCAGAAATGTCTGTATGCATTTACTCAGAGCAGTTCTCTTACCACATATCTTATGCAGCATTCTTTGTCACAGAAGCAGGGAGCAGGTAGAGGCTGCCTAACACTACTAATTGAATGTTATTTGATTGCAAATTGAATGATCACAATGTACTAATATAGCGGGTAACTAATGTGAGCATTTCAGGCAGCTGGTGTGTTTTGAAGGAGCAGGAAGGTTAAATTGCTCGTAAGGCCATTTTGGAACCCTCTGTACCTAACTAGGTGTCACAGAGATTTCACATTTTTAACAGAAGATGGCTAAGGCAGCATGTTTTGTTAATATGTATTTTGTGTTAATTCTTTTCTAAATGCATTTATTGAGACTTCATTAAGCTGGTAGGGGTCAGTGTATTAGAAGGAAAAGGGGAAAAGCCATATGGCTTTGAAGCGTTTTGAGGGGAAGCCCAAACCCATTGCTGCTGTGCTTTTGGCATGATGGAGTTGATTGTGTGGGAATCTTTTTGTAGTGAAGCAGCACAGTAGTGTTTGACTACTTTCTGTTTCTTTTTCTTTAAAGTTGGCACAGATGAATCCCAAGAGAGCAGCATGACGGATGCAGATGACACACAGCTCCACGCAGTTGAAAGTGATGAATTTTAACCTCCAAAAGCCAGTATCTGAGCTTGAGTGTGTGACTGGTACTGTTGTGTTCTCCCCTTCCTTCGCATCCTGGGTCTTCACATCACTGAGCCAGCATTGTCATTATTCTCCACTGACACCATGAGTACACCACTCAGACTTAAACTGTACACAGAGTTAATGGCAGTGCAATATTCAGCTGCTACTGAGTCTGACTAGTTGGCTCTTACACGTTTATGAAAGTGACTGAGGAGGAAATGCTATTTTTGGACTCCCCTTTGCTGGAAAAATATCATGGAAGAAAGACTTGTGGTTTGCTGTAACGAAGCCAGTAGATGTGGGGATAGTACTAATGAAGCAGTGTCTTGTTCCTTTTCCAGAAATGTGTCTTAGTTTGGTTCTTTCTTGGTAAGCAGAGTGCTGAACCTCATTTCCAAGTTCAAGGACAGTGTTGACAAATGCAGGCTGTTAAAGAATTTTGCATATTGTAGTGTAACTTAAATACCAGGGAATGTAAATGACCTTAAAGCTGCAGTGTCTCCAGTGAACAAACACAATGCACATGCTCAGGACTGGGAGTGTGTCAGACTATGTAAAATATCCAGTGTCCCTACTTAGAGTGCAAACTTGAAGGAGTGAAAACAGGAGAATCGCATTGCAGAATCAAAGCTTTCATGAAATGCTTTCATGTTCTAACCAGGAATTAATTTATTCACCTAGTTTCTGAAAGGTCAGTGTTTACTTTGTACTTCAGAGAAACAAGTCAGCAACACGTTGCTTCATTTTTCATACACCCCTTGACTTGTTCTTCCCCTTTTAAGAATACAAATTAATAAAGGGCAAAATCAAGAGAGAAACATAGGTACAACTGTATTGTGAAAACATCAAACCCTTAATCCATAGCAACTGCGTGTTTCTGAGCAGATAGACTGGGAAGACCGTGGAAGCCTTAATACAATCAGAACATTAGTTGAACACATCAAATAATTGTCTAAGATTAGTATCGTTTTTAAAACTGTTTTGTAAAGTGTGGTTCAAGCAGGATGCAAAAATGTGCAATTAATTTGTCTTTTCTCCCTTTTTTTTTAAGCTGTTCTTTAAGATTCTCACTCTAGGAACACTTTCTTCTTCTACCGAGGCTGCTTCTGTGAGAAGCAAGCTACTCCATGTTAATGAATCCAAAATGATCTTTCTCTGTAGCCTTCTGCAGCAACAATTGGTGCCCTTTATGCAGTGATGGTAAAGAAAATGTATGATATAAGCAGTTTTAAAGAGCAATTTGTGCATAATAAATTGGGAATGATATAAATTTCATAGCAACATATTTGTTGTGATCAGTCTTAATCTTTGGGCTTTTTTTTAATGTATTGGGTTTTAGGGATCTTCTAGTTACCTTTAGAACTTCAATTTTTTTTAATTCTGTCCTTATCTTACACTAGGCCCATCTTCTGTCACAGCTCCTCTCTGGTGATGAGCCACACAGACACCTTTGTCATTTGAAAAAATAATCCTCAACTCCTGAGCAAAAGTACAATTCTCTGATTCTTTTTTTTTTTAATTGGGGTTTGGTGGTTTTTTTTTAAGTAGGGAGATAAGCAGTGAAAAATAGGCTTAAACTCCCCTAACAGCATGAAAAGGAGTTTCTAAAATCTGAGGAATGATAATATATTAAAGGAGCATTGTGCCTGTGCCACGTTCTTCTGATCAGCTTGTGTCTGGAAGGTTGAATGGCTGACTGGCAAATCATGACATGTCTCAGCTGGCTTGAGCGTACTGAATCTTGCACTGCTTTTTGTGGCGATAGATATTCTGGGCCGATTCCCTTTCCTGATGAGTTGTCCCTGAGGAAGACACAGGGTTCAAGTCTCCCGAGAGCTGACCTGCATCTACGGTAGAGCTCACGCACAGCGCTCTTGAGTTACCCGTGTCTGTCCTCGCCTGGTTTTCCCATCCAGCCCCAGCATATGCAGCTTCCCAGTGCATCCCTCGCAAGGAGGAGTTTCTAAGCAGCACCTCAGCCTAAGGTCTGGAGGCAGCACTTGTGTGAATGCCACCAATTCATGTGTTAATTGGCTTCCATTTGGTTCCCGTCCTATTTTCTAAGCAAAAAACAGGAGTAAGCAGGTGCTACTCTCAAGACTTTTCCATAACAAATGCTGTTGTTTAAATGGGGACCATAGATCTAGGAAGTTAGGTGGCTTTTTCCTTTTTCTTGTGTTCTCTAAAAATTGTGAACGATTGTAGTAAAACTTTCAATACCCTGGAAAGAGCTCTTAATTCAGCTGGGATGTTAAAAGAATGTTCATGCTACCTGGAAGATTTAATACTTAATGCTGTCCCTTGCTTTATATGTACATCATACCTTAAAGTGATTTTTCTTTTATCCCAAGAATCTCAAGTAACATTTAGACCATGCTGCTATTTTACCTTCTAAATAGATACACAAAATTAGTATTTAAACAATAAAATTTTCCTCTCTTTGAAGAGGGGCAGGGAGAAGGACGGTGAGCATGAAGGCACTCTGGCAGCCAGGTTAGAGCAAGTGTGTTCACTGAAAAGAATTAGGGAACTGTCATTTTCTTACAACAAAACTATGGAAAAATGCAAAGTGTGGGTGTGGTGTGTACTATTTGCATTGAAACAATGTAATTTGTCTTTTTCTTTTTTTTTTTTGCTTTTCCTGACTTTTTATTTCAAAAATTGTACAGTCTTAGAAAAAAAGTCTTTTCTGTTAATATATTTGCGATTCATTAAAGGATGTGGAAAATCCAAATAAACTACTTTTAAAAGCAGGCTTATCCCCAGGTCCTTTGGGTCAGTGTTGGGATTCATCCTTCAGGAGGTGGACAAGTGCAGCAGAGCTGGAGAGAGGTTTAAGGACACACCTCGGGGTATGTGGGGGCTGTTTTCTGTCCTGCTGGTGATCCTGGTGTCACCTGTGAGTCTGCTGCAGGCTTCCAGCGAAGTGGGCTGCAAATGTATCTTCCTGGGCTGGAATTTTGGGTGAGGTGTGGGGTGCTAGACCTGATGTTAGGGCCATGCAGCGAGGTTTTGAAAAACGTGTCTGTTTGTTGTCAGCTTACAGCCTGCAGCTCGATGAGATTCAATAAGCCCCCAGGTATGGAGCAGATGTTTTAATTATTTTTTATTCTGCCTTCCATAGCAGTTTATAACATTGTTTGTGGCTGCAACTGTTGTCAGCTCAGCACAGAAATGATTACAGACTTTGCTATACTTTCAGACCTGGAGGAAAAGCTTGCCAGGAAGGCTGAGGCTCATAGCTGTATAGGAATTCCTCTTGCTGCATATAGTCATCTTGGATTAAAGCTTTTAGCGCTTATTTTTGTCCACTCTATTAGCCTAATCCAGTAATTTTTCTTGAGAGCCAAGTTTGGCTGTAAAAGTGACACTGAACTCAACCCCTTCCTACACCCAGTTGCCTCCCCCCCCCTTTTTCTTCCCCATGTTTCTTTTAATCCTGGACGTTATGATTGTGTGTACAAATGCAGTCCTGTAGTCGAATTCTCTGCTCTGTAGCCGACTTCCCGCCCTGCTTTACGCACGGCAGCGAGAGCTGAGTTATTCTTCCTGTGTCTCGGTTGCATTTTCTCCGTGTTGGCTCAAATACGGGTGATTTAGGCTGTATGCTTCCTAGCGGTGAGACGAAGCTTTGTTAATGGTAGGCTGAGCTTTAGAGGTCTCCAGAGAAAGGGAAAGCATTAATGAAGTTTGACTTGTAAGCTGCAATACTTGGTTCTGTGTCTGAATCGCAGCAATGCAGCGAACACGAGGAGTTGTTAGTATCTCAGGATTTCCAGCTCGGGAATGTTTCTGGCACCTGGTCTTCATGAACACCTACAGCTGCTTACTGGTGCATCACGCATCATTCTGTTGCTCATCAGTAACTTTGCTGCTGCATCATTTCCCTGTTTTCTGTCCTTCTGTCAAAGTTAGTGACTTTGAGTGAGACCTGATCCAGGAGCAGGCTCTGGTTCATTTTTTTTTTTAATGGAGCAGAAGAACAGGGTTTCTAAGGCAGGAAGCCCTATATTCCTGATCCTCAGAGGAACAGGGTTTAAAATTATATTAACACAGGGAATAAGACTTCCTCTGCTTCTTTTGCCTATCTGCTTTTCAAACCAGTGTTCGTAGAGCACCTGATTTCTCAGTTAGTTCCAGTCCAGCTGCTATATAAACCCTGGGAGATGTTCCTTGCTTTGAAATCCCACAGCGGCAGGCAGTCGGGTGAGCAGTGACAGGAGGGGACCCGGTCCTTTCCCTGGGGTCACAGCACCAGACCCAGACAGCAAATGCCTCTCCAGCCTCTGTGTCTTCGCATCCAGCTGGGCAGAATCACTGAGCAAAGCCACAGACCGGGAATGTCAGACCTAGACCAGCCCATGGAGGTGGAAATGGGACAGATGAGGATGAAGGAGACCGAGGAGCCGCTGTGGCAGCTGCAACAGAGATGTGAGACTGATGAGAAATGGGGGAGCGGGCATGGCGGGGTGACATGTGGGACTCGGGCTGAGTGATTGTCTCCTCTCTAGAACCAACTGTCACGTTCACCTGGGATTGGGCTGATTTGGGGCTTTTCTGGGTTTCTCAGCACTTCAGCAGGAGTGATGCTCAGCAGGGCCACCCCCTGTGCCTCTGCAGCCTTACGGCACAGGTGAACACGGACACTGATGGCTCCTGCATCCGCCGGTGCCTGTACATCTCAGCCGTGGCTCTGGCTGCATTTCGGGTCCATCCATCAGGGGTTGGGGGTCCTGGCCCCCCCTTCATGTGATGCTCCGACCCATTCTCATCTGGGACCTGTTCCCCTGGTGCAGACTATTTTATTCATCCCTAAAGGATGGGAAGGATTTCAAATATCCTAATGGTACCCATGAGGGAGGTATCAGAAACGCCTTCCAGATCAGAAAAAAAAAAAACACTTTCAAAGGTCGATTCCATCAAAAATACCCCAGAAAACCACATCCAGAAAGGAGCTGCAAGTTCCTTTCTGACAATGTTTACATTCAGACATTTTATCGGTTAAAGATCTCCTCCTGTTCCAAAATCCAGCAGTTCATATCCACGTATGTACGGAACAACAGAAATTCTTTTTTGTCAAGACATTTGGAAAGCGAGCTTAAGAAGACAAGAGGATTAGTTTGCTGCTTTCTGCCTCTTTTGGTTTCTCGTGTGTCTCAACAGATTTGAAAAAGGTACTTTCTGGTGGGTGTTTCTCTCTCAGACCCATTGCGCTGGGTGAGCGGCACATCTACTGCACCCGCTTTTAAGCACTTCGTTAAGGCAATCTGCTGCGTCACTGGCCATCGCCTCCAGAATATGGCTGTGTTCTGGATTTTCCTGGATAACCAGGAAAAACAGCCTGGTTGCAACCGCCATATGAAAACCACCTTCCCTGGGGAAGCAGAGGATGGTATCTGCATGGGAGGCGGTGAATGTGGCTGCTCTGTGTATGGTGTCTATGAACTTTAATTAAAATATAGAGGAGTTTGGCTGCTACATTAAGTAGGGCCAGAAGTGGCTTTGGTCCTAAAACTGAAAATACCTGCTGAAAAGACTGCCAGTACCTAATAGCACGTGCGTGGTAATCCTCTGACAGAGAAAGAAGTCTCCTGCCTCCCCACGCTGGATGAGTTACCAACGTTCAGCTAATCCCACGTAAAGCCTCTGGGTGTAGCGGAGTCTCTCCCTCCATCGGCATCGTCTGGTGGATGAACCTACCTGGACTTTGGGGAGCTGCAGGGGCAAGAAACGACAGCTAAAACCCAACACGCCTCGGTTTGCCCAAGGAGCCAGAAATGGGAATTTTCTCTTTGATCCATCCCAGCAGAACTCACCTTTATTCAGGTGTTGGGGATATTTGACGACGGTACAAAACATCCCGGGGATTCCTGGGGGAGCAGGGCATTGAGGATCAGGATGTCATCTATGACGTTGACATGTTTGGAGCACCTCAAACATCCACTCCATGGCTCCGCTGTCCCAAAGGGAAACAGCCGCTCTTGTCACACAAAAGGACCATCAGCGAAAAGCGAAGGAGCTTGTCTCATTCTCAGCCTGTGGGACGTGGAGTCATGCCTTTTATTTGAATTAAACCCAGCCCCGTCACTGGGATAAAAGCTAAAAGACAAAAAAAAAAAAAAAAAAAAAGCAACAGTGGGAGTAACTGAATGAAGACCCGCCGTTGTATCCCCCCCGACGTGAGCAGGCAGAAGGAGAAGCCAGCGGAAGGAAGGGTTTTCCGTGTCTGGGAGAAGGTGGTGACGCTGAAGATGACCCCGAGACCAGCGGCGTGTGGCTGACGAGGGGACGCGAGGGACCCGCTGCTGGGTCACCTCGGTCGGCCGGACCCACGGGAGCCACAACGCGGCCCAGGCACGGCCACGCTGCTGGGCCTCCTGCAGCCCCGGTGTCACCCGTGGGGCGGGGGCTCGTGTCAAGCGGGGGACAGGACCCCGCTGTCACCCGTGGGACACAAACCTGGTGTCGCTCGTGGGGCAGGAGCCCTCGTCGCCTGTGGGACTTAGGCCCGGCGTCACCTATGGGATACGGGCCTGGTGTCACCCGTGGGACAGGAGCCCGGTGTCCCCTGCGTGCCAGGGCTGCCTCCATACCTGTGGGACGTGAGCCCCCGTGTCACCCGCGGGTCACGAGTGGCCTTGTGGCCCCGTGGGTCACGATCGGGTGCTACCTGTGGGGCAGCCGTGCCCCGTCACCCACCGGACACCCCTCCGAGTCCCCGACTCCCCCTCCCCCCTTCCTCCGGCGAGACCTCCGCCGCCCCCCACCCGCCGCGCCGGTCCCGCGTGGACCCGTGGCTGCCCCGGGAGGCGGCCCAGCGCCCCGGGGCCTCCCGGCCGGGCCGGGCCGGGCCTGCGGGGGGTCAACGCGGGAGGGAGTGGGGGGGTGGGAGGGAAGCACCGGGCGGTGGGTCCCGGGGACGCGCGGGGCGTGTGTGTGGGGGGGTGCGTGGGTGGGTGGGGGGTGCGGGGGGTGCCGGGCATGGGGGGGGGGGGGGCGAGCCGCGGTACCGCATCAATCACCCCCCTCCGCCCCGCCCCTCCGGCGCTGACTGACGCGTCGGCGGCCAATGGGGCGGGCCCATGCCCTGCGCTCAACCAATGGGGGCGGGGGAGGGCGGAAGGTCCCCACTTCAAGGCTGGTTGAGCGGCGCAGGTAGGTGCGGGGCGAGGCGCTGCCGGTGCGGGGCGGCTGGCTGAGGGGGGGGGAGGCAGCCCCCTCCCCGCAACCGGGGAGGGGGGACCCTGGGGTGGGCTGGCACGGAGCGGAGCCCGCTGACCCCCTTCCCTCACCACCCGCGGCCAGCGTCAGGCCAAGTCGTGCGGCCCCCCCCCCCCCCCTCCGTCCCGCAACTTGGCTGCGGGGGCCGGGCCGCGGTCGGAGCTGTGAGGGGGGGGCGGGCGGCTCCTCCCGTGGCCGCCCGGGGAGTTGAGGGTCGGGGCTCGCCGCGGGGCGGGAAGGAGGAGGTGGGGGGACGACGATGGGGGACGGGCCGGCCGCAGGGCCCGGGGCGTCGGGGAGAGCTCCGCCCCGCCGCGCTGCCCGGGGGGGGGCCGGGCCGGGCCGGCTCCGTGAGGAGAGGGGACCCCCCACACCCCCTCCCCACCCCTCTTCTCCCGCCCTGGGCCTCCATTTTAGCCCGGGGAAGAGAGGCCCGGCCCCGGGGGGCTTCTAGAAGGATCCGGGGGTGGAAGCCCCCCGGCCCCCCCCCCCCCCCCCCCCCGAACCTCCCGGCCCGGCCTGCGGGTGCTGCTGGGCCCCGTCCCCGCCGGCCGGCCCGGGGTGGGGTGGAGGTAGAAGGAGGGGGGGGGTACGGGAGAACGGGGGTCGTGTGTGTCGTGCTGGCTGTGTCCCCCCCCCTCCCCCCTTTGCTGACAGCCCTTTCTTTCCTCAGGTCCTGGATTTTTTCCACCTCCTCGAATAAATAAAGAAGAAACTTGCATACCTACCAGGCGTCGGCGGAGGCTGGAAGGATCCGGAGGCCCTCCCCGCGCTGCCGGCTGACCGCCTGGACCGCAGGTGGCGAGGATGGGCCTGGCCAAGATGCCCAGCGAGGTACGGTCTCCCCCGCTTCCCGCCTGACGAGGCCAAGCTTTGGGGTTTGCAAACCGCTGGGTCGGCCGGGCCGAGCGGCGTTCGCAGGCGGTTTTTTAGTTTCTGAGGGTGCGGGATGAGCCTGGAGCCCCTGCACGTAGTTTCTTGGTTGAATGCGTAACTTTAAAATGGAGGTTCGGGAATACGGCTGAAAATGTGGATTCATCCCGCGTGTGTGCAGGGTGTTTCTCTCCCCAAAAACCGTGCCGATGCCCGTACGTAGCGAAGAGACGTGTAGCCTCCTCTTGGGAGTGCGTGTATGTATTTCCTGGTATTACCCGTCCTTGCATGCAACAGCATCGAGACATCAAGGTATGACTTGCCCAGAAAAAGAAAGATCTCTTACTTCCCCCCACCCCCCTTATTGCATGCATCCTTAAACCCCAGGTTTACATCAATCAGGTCCTTTTTACATGCTGATATAATCTCGCTTATACATCTACTTATAATATCAAGAGAGTTTTGCGTGTACCTGTCAGAGCGGTCTCGGCTTTGTCCCATGAAAACCAAAGGTTTTCACGCTCATGTTTCCGTGCCTCTGGCTTCCAGTGCTTCTGGGTCTGGAGTGGAGGGCGGCGAGGGTTTGCTGATACTTGTTTTGAAAAGTCACCTCTTACCTTGCTAATGTTATTACAGGTAAAGAATTGTGTCCTAAGCACTTAAGTACAGCAATCAAGTTCTGTGAAGCTGAATAAAACCTAAAGGGAAGCACTAAAGGGAAGGGTATTTCCTTCTTTTCATAAATCTTCAAGCCAAAGCAGCCTGACTTTAGGCCAATTATGGAGGCTGAATTTAGACAAATTCTCTTGTAATGGGAAAACCAAAAATCTTTACTCAATCCTTTCACACTGACCTTAGACAAATCTGCTCTGGTATCTGATCTGCAGTTGGCTAACACAACAGTAAATGCTCTTATTCTTTGTACACATAATAACAGTACGTTGTTATGTGGGCTTTAAAAAAGGAATTAAACTCCCTGTTACAGGTTTTGGAGGTTTTCACCAAATTTCTTGGAAGTCTGTGTTCCTACAGTTCCTGCTGAAACTGGTAGGAAGTCAGCAGATAGCTCCTCCGGAAACTGGTCCTTATTTCCAGAGTGCCACACGCTGATGTATTGGCTAAATGGGGGTTTAGCATGTGGCTGCGTGGAGCTTGACACCTGTGTGGGTACTTGTGTAGCCATAGGGTGTTGTCAGCCCTGCGATTTCAGTGTGTATGCCAACTAGCGAGGGTCTACAGCAGTCAACAGTGATGTTGCTCTGTCTAACAAAACGTTCCAATTCCAAACGTGAGCTTGTTAGCCTCGTGCTTCAGTCTGGAAAACTTGGAGGAGTAAAAAGGTAAAATTTAAGAGCGCTCAAGCCATTGTGAAACAGAGAGACGGTGTATCTTCCTGTTGATGGCTGGGAAAGCTGCAGGTAGTGCCCGCGCTGTGCAGCCTGGCTGCTGGAAAGAGAACCCCGGCTGTGGATTTGGGAGGGCACAGAAGGCACCCGCTCGCTCCAACGGAGCGGGTCAGGGATGGGCACGTGGGAGGATAACTCCAGGTCCTTTCTGCTTCCCACAAGCTGGCAGGAGCCGAGGGGAATGAGGCGCGCCTGTGGCAGCCGGTCGCACGTAAGTCTGCTGGAGGGTGTACTGAGGAGGATGTGCAGACTGTCGTCGTGTCGGGCCGTCACGTCCGCTCGGTGTTTTTGCTTAGAGGCGTTCACCTCTTGTGGTGAGGATCTAGTTGGACCTTGTTTTTTAGAGTGTATGAGTGTGTCATCTGTTCCTATGCCAATTGCTTTAAGCCTCTGATTAGTACCTATTTGAGTGCTTTTGTGTCCTGTATCCCTGACTTGCGCTCAAACTCTAGCGCCTAATATTATCGTCACAGTTTGCAATGCTTTTTCATCATAGAGGACAGCAACTCCATTATAGCCCTTAAATTTTATAAACCTCTTTACCGGCAGCTCCTCAAAGGGGAGGGAGGGTTCCTCAGAGCAGAGGAGCAGGAAGGTCTGCCTGGTTCTTCACATCTAACGGGCACAGGAAAAAATCTGCAGACTATGCTGCTCCAAAGCTCTCTGAGCTGTGTTGGTGGTCGCAGAAATGGGAGACTCGCTACCTTTTTCCTCTCGTTGCCATTTCCCTGCCGTCGTCTGGGCACCGATTCCTCTGAGCTAGACTTGTCATAGAAAGTATCGTTAATAAGGAGAGCATGTAGGGACTTGACTTTTTCCACCTATGATCTGTGATGTCTGCCTGCATTGCCGAGGGTTTGAAGGCAGGTGAATTTGGCCGGGACTGAGGCATTTGTGTGAAGCCCTGAAGCTGGGGGCTCAGAGGCTTGCAGATTGTGTTATCTCTGGAACAGAAGCTCTTGGAGCACAGCTCTGATCTCAAGATGCTAGGTGACTCTTGGGCGTGACCAAAAGAGTAAATAATCTAATATCCTGGTTATCGGCTATGTTTCAGTCTGGTTAAACTGCTGCTCCGGTTTAGGATTAAACTGAATTATGAGCAGCTACCAATAGAGCGGTAATTTTTTCCCCGAGTCTGGAAATCCAAACAGCAGTAGAGTTGTTCCGAGTGCCCCACAGCAGAAATAGAAACTAATTCTTCTGTTAGTGGATCTGAGAAAAGCCATGTGAAAAAGAAGGCTATAACATGAATTAACAAACAGAGACTCTTAAAACTAGCGTTCATTCTGCTTGTGGCAGAGGGAGAGCTTTTGCATCCCAGTGTCAGCAGTGACCGAAGGCTGGCCTTGGGCGGTCTCAGATTTGCTGTTGACTCACGAGGGGAAATGTGAGGTGCAGGATTTGGTGCAAGTAGAAACTATGAAGACGTTCTGTGAGCCTTAGCCGTGGCTTGTGGATGAAGGAAAGTACATCAAAACTTTCCAACTGGAAGACGGAGGGAGGGTTGAGTTATGCAGCAGGTATTAGTCTGGTCTCCCTGTCAGTCCCGTACTGCTGGTAGCATACCCCTGCTTGTTACCAGTTGCTGGGTTCCGAACTAATTCTTTTATTTATGTGAAACTCCTTAACCTGTTTGTCTGCCATACAATGGAATGGAACATTACCCGTAGCAGTGGGAACAGAAGTGTGACATGTCTGTGCTGTAACTATACAAAACCCATAAGGTGTATTTCAGTGTTGAGATTTGAAAGGCTTGTCCCCTAAAACTCAATTAGCCTATGTCTCATGGTTTTATAAGACATGGGCTTTTCCATGGTAAGTGGAGGATCACATTTCCCTCTCCTTTCCTTTTTTTTTTTTTCTTTTTACATTCCCACCCCTCCCCCCCCAATATAACTACCTATAACCTGAAATGGATGGAATGCAACTTTTAAAAAGTGTCCTATCACCTTACTTATTCTGCTATTCATTTGTATTTTATTTTACTGCTCGCATCATTAAATGTCTGGGATCATACAGTGTACTCTGCGCAAAACATACTGATTTCTATAAAGAAGTATTGCCTTAATTGCTGCCATCATGGTGTTTCTTAAGCAAATACACAAGAAAGCTGATGGGATCCGAGGCTTACCCTTGCACCTCTTAGGCAGTTTCATACACATGTTTTGGATAGATCTAAGCCAACGTGATAATATTGTTGGCAGTTCATGGGGACCTACATGATATGGGGTTACAATTAAATGTAGGTTTGGATGCTTTACCCTCAGCAAGTTGATAAAACCTAGCTATTGGTCCCCAGCTGGACTAACAGCTTAAAAATTCAGGGTGCTTTATTGTGAGTACTCAGCCTGCCCTTCTTCTTCAGAAAGTATTTGACTGTATTCCCCAAACTGGTACAAATAGAAGTTCCCATGAGGACTTCGGGAATTCAGGCTCTTCTGTACAACGTACATCGGTCCGATGCAACAGTGTGGAGTATTCGAGTACTTTTGGGCATGATGAGACCTACGTCTTTGGCAGGGACTCAAAAATACAGCGGTGAAGTTTGTTTGTTACCTTTGTTAAATAGTGTTACATTCCCAGCCTCTCATCCCTATGGAAACCATAGAAATACATTTCACAGTTGAAACCATAATTGATTCAAAATAGCTTATTACTATGTCATAATAACAAATGCCCCTTAACTTCACAGAAGATTAAAATAATTTCCCCCCTAGCCTGGGTAACAATAGAGCTGTGACCTTGAGAGGTATGGATGTTCTATAAACTGGACTCTCCAATATGAGAACAAGCAACGTGTGTTGTCCTTGAAATAATGAATGTCTGTATCAGATGACTTGATCTAAATCATCAAGGGGGTTTTCAGACAAGCAGTGTTGCTTCTTATGTGGATCACTTGGCTTTTTTAGTGAGTAGTATATAAATTTCCTGTTTATATCAAGCAAACTAAAACTTAATCCATCGATCTAGAAGTCCCCAGGGAAGATCCAGGTTTGTAGCTCGACCTCAGGATTTGTTAGTAGAATAGAGACCTTGCTGTTCAGGGAGGTATCAGGGTTGCTTAGCTCTACCAGCCTCTGCACTGTTTACTGTCATGTGGCTCTACTCTGTGTTTAAGGGCTTTGCTCTTTTTCTTTCCTTTCTAGTGAGCCTTTTCAGAATAGCTGGCTGGGATGTGCTGTGTCTGTCACAGCTAAGGACCACCTTTCTTAATGTCACTGGACACTTTAACGTTGAAGAAGAATATCAGAAGAACAATGATCACTGCTAAGGTCTCTTGTTGCTACAGCTTATCTATATTTAGCTTTAAACCAGACAAGTTTTGCATATTCTGAAGCCTCTGTGGCCACTGACATTTCAGTTGGCTCCTGTTTGTTAGGATGTCTGATGAGGTTGCAAATGAAGATGCAGAAGTTGTGGTTGTGTCTGTAGGGAGTCTCATTGCTGTGTTCTTTGGTGGCCATTGCCTTCTCTACCTTCAGGATGTTTCTCAAAATGATCTAGCATCTTTGCAGGCTCAGAAGTCTCCCTTTGTGTGTCCTAGCATATTTGTTAATGTAACTATATGTACAACTATGCATATACTTATTTTATAGAGACTGTTACATTTCTGAGGCAGGTACAATCAAAGCAAGTCATGAGGATTAGTAAGTAGAGGCAATGAACCTCTGTGGGAAAGACGAGGTAATGGTCAGGTATGCGCAATTGAGTACGTAACACTCAACCATATATTGAACCCTGTGGTTTGTGTGTTCTTGACGCTTTGTAGAAGAGGGCAACTTCAAAGAAAGACTTAAAGGATGGTGCTGTAAAAATGTGGATTCGCTGGGGAGAGCTCCTCTTGTTCACGTGGGGCATCTCAACACTAGTAACAAAGCTGTGCCAGGGACTCATGGGCCAGGGTAGCTGGTACAGGAGTAGCGAGGTGACCTGGAGGAGATGTTGCGGCACTATTTTGAATGGAAAATGGAGACTGGAAGGGCTATAAAAAGGTATGTGTCAGAGGCCAAAGTTGTATTATTTTAGACTGCACAGCAATTTTTGCTACATCATCTCCAGATCAGGTTGACTGATGAAAGCTGTAGATACATCTGTGCTGCAGGAAGATCCAGATCTGTACCAGACTGTCAAGCTAGAGATCTCAGCTCTTGGTTACTCTCGCCTCAATTACCAGAAAATTCTGCAGTGCAGAAGGAACAAAAGATTAGAAACTTTATTGCACAGGAATTCTTTTTCTTTTTTTTTAAACTTGTCCACAACAGAGTGCCCTCCCTCTTCTGTTCCAGTATATAAATGCATGTATTGCTACTTCTGCTTTTTAGCTGAACTGAATTCTAGGTATTAAAAAAAAAAAAAAAAAATCAGAGGTATGTATGCTGTCGTAGGGTCCTGTGTCCTGGCTTCCTAAAGAGCTGTACAAGTGTGTTGGGGAGAAACAGATCAGGAGTTCACCATGCGACTAACCATCTTTCAGAAACACTATTTCTGTTACCCTTAAGAATAGAATATATTCTCTGTGACCCCGTTCTGTGCTGGATATGGGGTTGCTGATAACACACTGTCCTGATGTCCTCCTTGGCACTGCTTCCTTGTTGACTTAAAGCCCAGTTCAAGGTCCTTAGACTCATTTTTCAACGTTCTGCAGGAAATTGCTGAGGCTGGGTCGCTGGTGTGTTGGGATGGGGAATGGCCATCTAGGAGCGGAGGACTGTGACTGCAAGGGACAGCATGCACAGGAGCAGAGCTGGTGGTCTGCAACTCCCTGCTAGGGCATGAAAAACAGCATCGGTCTCTCTGCTGTCCTTTGCAGGACACTTTTCTTGAAAAACACTCAAGTATGAGCTGAGTTTTGAGCTTTTGCATTGGTCAGCAGAAATACAGTTGGTAGCTGGCCTCTGGGGTAGTTTTAGCCACGAAAGTAGGTGGCCACACAGGCCTGCAGAAAAAATGATGAAATGTGTTGCCCATGGATTTCCTGACCCAAAAAACCCAGCTGTAATGACAGTTCTATGGCATGATTTGCTAAGCAGTGTATTGGATTTTAAAGAGCAATAGTAGTATCTTGGCTCTGTATCTCCAAACCCTTTTTAAAGGAGAGGAGCATTGCTTTTCCCCTTGTGTGCTGGTGGGATTTGAAGCAAGAGAGGGAAAGAAACTTCTCTGCGTGTGCTGCATAATCCAGATCAGGACTGCCCATACTGGCTACAGGAACAGTATTCATAGGTCTTACCTAATTCTGCAGTGGAGACAGTACAACTTTTATTTTTTGCTCTAAACCCAACTCCCTAGGGCAAGTACTCCTCTCTGACAGTGTATAACAGCATGCACTGCTGTAGTTTTTTCCCTTTGCAGACAAATGATGGTATAAAGCACTTTTTTTTTTTTATTGGCATAACTGCATTCCTACTGTAGAGGCAGCATAGCTATAGCGAGGGGGAATTAGTGTGCTGGCTGCAATAGATACCAAATCAAAATTGGTGTGTAGACCCGCCTGAGGGGGGAGAGTGCCTTTGCCTGGCAGCAATATTGAGTGGTTTTGTGGCACCCTGAGCGTGTCAAGTGAACGTGCACGCTTCGGCTCCAGCTGTGCTGGGGGACAGATCGGTGTCACCCTCATGCAGATGGCAAAACTGAAGGTCACAGAGGTGAAATGGCTTCTGCAGTCCCAAACTAATGCTTTCCTGCTCCACTGCCTCTCAGGGCGACCTGCGCGCGTAGTGAGATGGAGTTTGTCGAGGAGAGGGAGAAAGGATCCTTATGGTGGTACGAGAAACCCTCTTCTGCTCAGCTGCAGACCACCCTCCCGAGGTTTGCGACCCTGCGTGTTGGGTAAAAAGCCTGTTTTGTAGCCTTTGACATTGGGGGCCGCAGACCCCCAGGTGCAGAGGTGCTGGGGGCATGCAGACCTCCATCGGGAGCCCTCGAGGGGGCTGGTACGGCAGGAGGTCCTGCAGCCAGGGCTGTATTTTGCAGTAACGGCTCCCAAAGCTGTGCTGGCGTTGGGTGCTGTGGATTTAGGGATTTTAATGGAATTTTTAGGCAGAATTTTTGGGAATAAAGCTGAAGAGCTTGGCAAAGGGGAAGGTGAAATGAACCAGTAAAAAGCTCCTGGGGCTGCAGGTGGACGTGGAAGAGTGAGATGTGTTGTTTTGGGGGGAAAAGCACTTAAAACGGTCAAAGTTTTTCCCTGCAGGGAGCGGGCTTTGGATGGAAAAACGGGAAGTGTTGGGGTTTTTTGGGGGGGTGGGGAGGGAGAATGCTTAAAACAGTGCCAGTTTGTGCAGGGAGGGGGGCGTGGGTGCGGGGTGGGGGGGAAGACCCCCGCGGCGGGACGGCAGCACGTGGCGTGGCGGCGGTGGGGGGGGGTGGTGGGTCCCGGACTACATCTCCCGGCATGCCCCGCGCGGCCCTGCGGAACCCTGCCCTTGGGGGGGTGTGTTCCCGACCGCGCCTGCGCGCTGCGGGGCGGAGCGAGCGCCCCCTGGCGGGAAGCGGCGAGTTGAAAGCAAGCCGCCCCGCAGCGGTGTACGCGGCGGTCGGACAATAGGCGGCGGGTTCGCCCCGCCCCTCCCCTCCCCGGCGGCGGCGGTCGCCCCTCCCGCACTGCAGCTCCTCCGCGCGGCGGGCGCCCGGCGCTGCGGCGCGGCGGCGGCGGGAGCTCGGCGGGGCCCCCTGGCTGCGGGCGGGCGGCGGGTGAGGTACGCGCGACGGCCGGCGGGGGCGCTGCGGCGCCCTCCCTCCCTCTCTCTCTCTCCCTCCCTCCTCCTCCTCCTCCTCCTCCTCCTCCCCCCCCCCCCCCCGGTGCATTCTCCGGCTGACGGGAGGGGGAGGGCAGAGAAGGAGCCCGGCCGCCATTTTCCGAGCCGCGCCGCCGCCGCGCTCGCCCGGAGCGGGGGGGAGCGGGGGGAGAAGAAAAGCACCGCAGCGCCCGCTCCGCCGCGCCCCGCCGCCCGCCGGGCCCGCCCCGCCGCCGCCCAGCGCTCCCGAACCGGGGGTGGGGGGGCCGCTCCCCCCCTACCCCCCCCCTTTCCCTTTTCCTCCCCAGCCCGCCCGCCCCAGCCCGGACTGCGGCCGCCGCTCTGCGCCCGCCGAAGGAGACGGGCGAGCCCATCCCCCCTGCCGCCGGGGCGGGCCCGAGCGGGCGGGGGGGGCGCCGGGGCTGCGGCCGGGGCTGGCGGCGTCCGCCCCGGTTGCGGCGCCTCGGCTGCCCCTCGGCCGGGGCTTGTTTGCAAACTGCGCCCATTTTGTGGGGGGCCGAGCCCGCCCGGACCGCGCTCGCCGCTCGTCACGTGGTAGGTGCCGCTCGCCCCGCGCCGCGCCGCTCCGTTCCGCGCCCGCCGCCCCGCGCCTCCCCCGCCGCCCCTTTGTTAGCGCCGCCGCGCCCCGCCGGGCCCCGCTGCGGGGCGGCCGCCGCGCCCCAACTTCTCCGCCCGGCGGGAGGCGGCTCCCCCGCCACCCCCCCCTTTCCCCACCCCCCCTCCCCAACCCTCTTCCTTCCCGGTACCGGGGAAAGTGCGGGGGTCGCGGTGGGGGAGCCGGGGGCGGGCTGACCCGCCGGCCCGTTCGCCCCCCCCCCCCCCCCCTCCCCCGCTCCTTCTTCCACCCCCGGTGCTGCGGCTCTTTCGGGTGGGGTGGGGGTGGGGATGGCGCCACTTTAAATTGAAAATCCCCGGCCCGGAGGCGCCCGGGTGGGCGGTGGGGTCCCGCCGGGCCGGGCCGGGGCCCCTCACGTGGCCGGCGGCCCCGCGGCGGCGGCTGAGCCCGGCCCCGCTTCCCCCCCCCCCCCCCCCGCCCCGCCGGGGAGGGAAAGGGACGGGGAGGCGGGGGGGGGGAGGGGGGGGAATCACCATTCCCTAACCTGCGGGGTGGGGGTGGGGGGGGTGAGGCGGGAGCGGGGGGGCACACATGCGAAGTTTTAAAAGTAAACAGAAAAAAAAAAAAAATTAAATTGCATAACCTCAATCTTGCAAAACGCGTGGAGGGGAGCAGCTCCTCCGTCCCTAAATCCGCCTGGAAAATATTAATGTTAGCGGTCTCTGGTAATCCCGGTGGGCTCCCGGCGCTGTCACCGGTGTCTGCGTGCGGGAGCCGTGGATGTGTCACGGTGCGCTTTCCCCTTCTCTCGGGGTATACAATAGCGTAATTTTTCATGTGGGTTTGAGCTGCTAAGCCATTTTCCTGTATTTACTTTCCGGCTGCTTATTTTTTATTATTTTTTTTTTTCGAACCGGCCCTGCCGATCCAGAATTATTTTTCTCAAAACAAGCTGCAGGAGCACGGCTATCCTGAAACGCTTTCCGTGATCGGTACGTGTGTTTACTTCCATCACGGGATTAGCATCTTCCAGTGCTTGATTACAGAGAAATTTCCATCCTTTTGGGGTATAAATGGGTATCATGTAAAAGGAAAAATACACCGGCCAAATTTGTTGGAAACTGGCCTTATTTTCTACAAAAAAAGCAGACCCTCCTTACAAACCGAGGTGTCGTCTGTCCGCTTGTTTAAATTTGTGTGTACAGGTGGATCCAAACACAGGCACTATATAGATTATATTGCCTGTTATGTAAAATGCACTTGAATGACAAACTGTAGTTTTCCATGAAACCGGTCAGGATATGGGAGGAACTGCAGGTTTTTTATTTGTTTTGACTGACCATTATATTTTGAACTGGTTTGGGCCATGTCTGTTCGCGGTTACATCATGTCATGTGTTGTGTACAGTGTGATTTGTGCCTCTAAAAATAAGGCGAGGTAAAAGCCCGTTTCTCGGAGGTAGGGAAGTAGGAGAGTACTTCAGCCATGGCACGGTCCCACTGACGACAGGGATATAAAATACTTTGAGGGGGCAGTTAAGGTGTTACGTGTCTCTGTGTGTGTGACTAAACCTCCACCGTAGTTACGAATCCAGGGATCTGTTTGTATAGGAGTGTTTTCTCTTTAGAACCGTGTTTGTCCTTTTTATAGCCTTTGTTTTCATGGAGAAACCTCTGATGCTCTTCCCCTGCTTTAGCGTAGTCCTCTTGAATTTTCATTCTGGCACGGGAGCGGTGCGGGTAGTAGCGCCGCTCAATCTGATTATATTATTTCTTTAATGGAGAAGTCAGCAGCCTTTTAAATCAGTGAAGAGGGAGACGAAGCAGAGTCGACCCAGGGGCTGTAAAGGCAAAGCTCGGGAAACCCCCGATCCTCCGACGGGACCAGGATCCCGGGGCTGCTCACTTTTCCTTCCCAAGGTGTCCGCTGTCGGCCACCGTCAAAAGACGAGATATGGGCGGCATGTTTTTTGGCGCGGGAGGGATGGGTATGGTGGTGTGGTGGTTTTTTGTTGTTTTGGTGTTTGTGTGGTTTGTTGGGGTTTTTTTGTTTTTTTTGTTTTTTTTTTTTGTAGCCACACTGCCAGGGTAGCACAGCTGTGTAGGGCTTAATGGATTGATATGCTGTAGGAGCAGTTAGTTGTGGAATTTGGTTGTGATACTGTTATAGCTGATTTGTAATGATTTAGCAATGAGGATGACTTGTGTTCCCTCTTCAGAGGTGATAAAACAGCAGATGACCAGGCAGATGTGGCTGTGTGTTTCTCTTAGGCTTCCCCCCTGCTCCTCTATTTCCTTTTATTTTTTTTAATGCTGTATTTGAGTCTCATTTGCTCTCAGAGATCATTTGGTAACTGGAGAACTGGTGAAATTCTGACATCATGCAAGTGAGGGGTGAAAACCGAGCAGTTCTGTGACCAAAGTCACTTCCTTTTGCCCTGTTTATAACTGTGTTTTTGTGAACGCAACTGCCATTATCTAATGAACGCTCCGAACAAAGACTGTCTCTGGAGTTTCAGCACTCCACCCTTTTTCTGCTCAGGCAGCGAGTGGTGCATGTCCTTAGGAACCTCGGAAGACTTTTCCAGGGAGGATAAGACTTAATGTATAGCAAAATAAAGATAAGGCCCGAGGACTTCCTAGGCCCTACCAAGCCAGGGAAAGGGTAAAGCTTGGTGGGGGGGTGGGTGGGAAGGGGCGAGCACCACATATTTTGATTTGTAGGCCTTCCCCCCACCCCCCCCATTCCACCTAATTTTCCAGAAAAGGAAAATTATATTTTTCTGGAACTATTTTTTGAGAGTAGGTCAGTGATATCTCTGCCCTTCCCCATGTAACAGCACCTGATTTTGCACTTTTTTTTTTTTTACTGCACTGTGTGGGAAACAGGTGTGCCAGCTTATGCCTGAATGGGAATGTAATGCAGAGGAAGTGTCTCAGGTGGGTCACATACTGATTAGACCAAATAATAAGTAAGTTCTGCACACATGCCTCTCTTCAAAATGTTTATCGTTTCATTAAAAAGAGCCTGTTAGCATTTGGGCCGTCAGAATGGCAGGTGATCTGAGAAGCACTGTTTCCGCTGTTGCATTTTATAAATACCGTGTCCCTGGTCATAACTTCCAGGAATACAATGTCTATCTGGAATGAAAAGCAGCAAAGACTTCAGCATACCGCTTGGTCTGAGAATCCTTCCTTGTAAATAGCAGTTCAGCTGCGTCTTCAAGGATGCAGTTTTCTGTAACAAATCGTTTAAATTGGAATAAAGGCTTTCTGTTTTTTCTCAGCTGGGCAAGGAGTTGTCATACTCAAATCCGCAAGAGTCCTGGTGATGCAGGACTTGAGTAAACATAATTCCATTAAACCCTGTGCGAGTCCTCTTCGGCCGAGTTCAGACCCGTGTTTTTGGAAGAGGATAGTTTGGGTAAGGTCGTGTTCAGGTTTCAAAGAAAGTTAGAAAATAAGTATGGATCTCCCCCTGCCACGAACCGCTGGTAGCAGATGACTGCCAAAGTATAAGTCAGTGTAGAGAGTCAGACAGTGAAATGGGATATGCTAATAGCTGTGAAGACTTAATTCTGGAGGACAGAGTTTTGACAGCGCAGTATCTGAATTTAGTGATGGAACTGTGCTGTTTATCTAATAAAAGGAGGAAAAAGGGTAACAAAATCGTGTCTGAAGAGAGGAAATGGGAGTAGCTGTCAGCCTGAACAGGCCGCATCTTCATCTGTTCCTTAGCTAATCTCTTCCTGCAAACTTACTTTTTGCAGATTTGGTGGAAAGGCAAGTGTTTTAAAAAAAACCTAGCTATTTTTAAAAAGTTTAATTGAAATATATATTTCTGTATCGGGAGCTGCTTTGGGCCTCAGAGACGTTAGCAAAAGATGGACCTTAAAGGTTTCTCACTTTCAGTTTTATCAAACGTTAGGAGTCCTCTCTCTGAAATCTTTATAACTTCCTGTTGAGGTCTGCAGTGACAGAGGATATGATGGGAAAGGTTACTGTCAAGTTGCCTTACGCTAAATAAGAAACAGCAAACTGAGTTCAGGCTGTAATTATGGCCCATAAAAAGGAACCTGTGATGTGTGATTGAACATCACCTTCTATTAAATGAATATCTCTGTTCTGGAGTTCATGTCATCTTGTTTTTAGTTGCTGCCGTGGCAGTCTTTGTGGATTGTTCTCTCTCCTCTGAGATCCGAGGAGCAATAAAAGCTGAGATCTGCAGTTAGCTGAGCATATGTGTCCTGGAGAACTGTGTGATGAACTCCATTCAAAATAAGGTATTTAAACTCAGCTGGAGACGAGTCTACCAGACTGGGCAGGGATCTAGTGATTGGAGACACTTAATTCTGCTCCTCTCTATTCTGTTATTTCCTCTTGAGGACATGGCCAATTAACGCAAGGAACTCTAAAATACTTTTTGTAGTGACAGCGTATGCCTTGTTTTAAAATATGAAGTATTAAGGTGGTGCCATTTATGGGGCGGGGGTTGGGGGTAAAAGTTTTGGTAAGAGTCATATGCTTTTGAGCAAAGGTTGGTATGACTGCATGTAGTGAATGAAAAATGTGTCTTTAAAATTAAAAGGCAATTCTGTTTTTTGTTTAACTTGCTCCCTGAGTCCTGAGTTCAGGTTTTCATATTTCCTGGGCAGCTTGCCCAGATTATGCGAAAGAAAAACAAAATATCTCTGATACTGGATGGGGGGGGAGACCCGGATTTCACAATTAAGGCTGCCTTTTTTTTTTTTTTTTTTTTGTCTCTGTCAGACTGCTTCTTTGCGCAAATGTCCCATTATTGTTTTTTAAACCACATTTCTTTTTATTTGACTGTAAACAGCAACTTTATTTTGAAGAGTGACTTAACAGCAGTGGGTATTTTTATCTCCAGCCACTTCATTTTCCAGGTGAAGGCATTCTCGCTTGTAATTATTCAAATTTCCAGACTTTTGATTGGGGAAATGACAGTTAATCTTGCTTTGTGGCTTTTGTTTTTCTTTCTGACATCATATTGATAAAACTGTCTCTCCCTCAGATTATGCAATTGATTTATTTATATCCAATGAGAATTCACAGGCATAAGAGAAAATTGTTCTTGAAGAAGGAGGCCTCACATTGCTGTTTCTAGAGTTGAGCAAAAGACTCTGCCACTCGTGCAGACCAGCAAGTGGAAACCAGCAGCTTTTATTTTAATCTTGAGGGCTTCTGGTCGGAAACAAAGGCTATAAAAGTGGAGCTCAATAATATCTTTCGTATTTGCTCCAGTGCATAAGCACCATTCTGTGGGATGTTCTTAATATTAAAATTCTTACTTTTCTCAGAGAGATTAGGTGCGAATCTGTAGTGTTAATATACATGGAAGGTACTCATGTATATATTGTAAAAAATCTGTGGTCCTTATGTATGTTCTTAATCTCTTTTTCATTAATATTTAAAAAAAAAAAAAAGCCTGTTTCCCAAATGTAGGTCATTATAAGCGTACAGTCTGCCAAACTGCACGTGATAGCTGGCTTATCAATAAGTTTATCGTCCTGTATTTGTCTGTCACATTTCCTTAATTAAAGCTTTGAGAGTTACTTTTCATGTAAATCTCTCTCTAAATTGGTAAACATCTGTCTTACAACTATAAAATGTTGAAAGGTGATAACAAAAGGCATGTAGAGGATCTGTTATGCATAACAGGTATAACTTTTGGTAGATGTACCTTTTTGATGCGGAAGATATTTCTAGGGCCCAGAGTGTTAGCTTGTGTGTTGAGCACCTACTTTTTAATTTACTCTGACTGCTGAGGTTAGGAGCATAGATGATGTATTTCTGTTGCAAAATGAAGTGTATAGGGATTTTATTCTAGCTTTTTTTTTTTTCTCTAAAAGACATTTGTAACCACACAAATTCAAGAGTTGGCTGCACTCTTGATTCGTAGTGGGGGAGGAGAGGGGAAGTGGGAATAGGTATAATACTCACTTCCTTCAGGGTAGCTTTGCCTTTACTGCTTCTAAAGCAACAGCACCTTCATGTACGTATCCTCTGCAAAACCTTTTTGTTGGGTAGGACAGAGCTTTGGAGGTGAAGGAGTCCGCGGGTGGTCGTGTAGTCAGCTGGGGGGGAGGCTCGCATTTAACACGGAGGTTATTTGTCCTTTACTTGCGTGTTGAACTTAAGTCTCTGCATGACCACCCGTAACCTCTTCTGTCTTAATTTCTTGTGCAAGTTGTAGGAAAAGGGGAACGCGCCCAGGTGGGTTTGGGCGAGTGCCTCATAGGAGCAGATCTGGGGAAGTAAGGAGGCCTCGCAGCAACTATAAAGAGCAGTCCCAGTGTGGTTTGGCACGTGATGAAACTAGACAGTGTGTGCAGGAATTTTGGATATAATGTCAAGTGTTTAAACTGTAATTCAGGGAATATAAATACGCAAGGTAGATGTGTGTGTCACCAGGCGGTGCTGAGAGGGATTGAAGGCAGAAGCCAGGCGGGTGCAGGGCTCCGTGGCCATGAGGGAACTCGTGTCTGCGAGGAGACCTGCTGGTGGGAGGGCATGGAGAGCCCTTCAGGAGAGAAACTGGAACGAGTTTTGAGATGGGTGGGCAAAGGAGAGGCTATTGATACTTCCCATGTCCAGGACTCAGAGCTCCCCTGATCTTCTCATGAACCTCACTGGAAGCACAGGTGGCTGGTTTCTCCCTCTGAAACTCTTGTAACAAAGATTTCAGAGAGCAAAAACTTCCCGTGTTCGTTTTGGGGTTATTTTCTGGGGTGTTGCACAAAATCATGTGCTTGGAAACCCAGTTCTCCTTTCAACGTCTGGTTGTAAAATTGGGTTTTAAAAGCAGATGGTCTTGAATAAGTCAGCACGCTGAAGGATTATTTTCAGGGGTGTCGTGACCCGATAGCTGCTCCGGGGTATAGTGTGACTGGGCCCGTTCCTCGTGCCTCTTCTAACATCCCCTCGTTGCCTCGACCTTATTCCTGCTCTTCCCTCTGCTCTGTGTTTAAAATGTGGTAAGAGTTTGAATCTTGGTGTAGTTGACGTGGAATTGTGGGTGAAGCCACCTGAGTAGGCCTGGTGGCTCTCCTCCCTCGGTGGCCTCGCATGCACTCCTCGGGAAGTGAAGGGAGATGGGCGAGTTACGGTTACCCTGTTTTTACCTGCTTACTAGAGCCTTTCATCTTTCCTCTGTTAATTAATGCTAACTGCTCCGGCAGTGCTCTAGTTTTAAAGTGAAATGAAGAACGTGCTTGTGGATTTTGAGTATTATCTTAAGACATGTTGTAAATGCCACGTTGGCCTGCCAGAAGCACCTCCTTTTGGATCTTCCCAAGTGAAGTCCAGCACAAGGTGTTGTGCCACGGCTGCTGAAGGCAGGACTGGAGCTTGTGCTGTAGCAGGCATGCTGTGGTGGTGGAACTGGAGCGGTAATCCGGTTATTCTGACAGCTGTCTACCAGCAGGACTTCTGCAGGAGGAGAAGCCTCTTGGTCACATGCATGTCAACTCAAGTGCTGGGAGTTGTAGATCCTTGGCGGAGAAACGCTGAAAAAAAGGGACCCATGGATGCTCACATCAATCTAATAATATTGATGGTGATAGCAGTTTGGGTAGAACTTGCCAGCGTGGTTTGATTCCCAGAGGCAGACAAAAGATTCAGGATAATTCTTGGAATTACTGTCAGAATTTTCAGAATGCTCTGAAGGTTCCTCAGACTGTGTCCATGTGAATGACCTTTTCTTTTCTTTATTCCTCCTTCCTATGGTCACCTCAGAGAGATGCCTTGCTATCCTCTTTCCTCCAATTCCCTGTTAGGAAGAAATCACTGATAAGTGTAATATGGCTTTAATAACCACCAAACTTATAAACGGGTGGGCGAGGATCATGCTTACAAATGTTCCCTAATATTTTTTCCAAGGATTGTTGGTAAGAGTAGAGATCTAATTCAGTGTTACAAAAACCAGTGCTGTCTAGCATGCAGATAATTTATAAGGACTTGAATAAAATTTAAAAAATACACCAAATAACTTTTGGAGGTCATCTTTAAGCTGCTAGAACAAAGCTTTATTCTTAAGGGAGGCTTTCCAGGCTTCCAAAGTATTTTAAATGCTGTCCACCCAACTAAAAGTGAAGCCAAGGAGGGTTGCAGTAGCTTAGTAGGAAGATTTTCTTTTTAAAGTGAGTTTGCTAACCTGGAGGAAAAGGCAGTATGAAAGTTTTGCTTCCTTTTTCTACTTCTGTTAATTTAACTGAAGTTGATGACCTACAAATTTGCTCTAAAATACTCTTCAGCCTAGGTAAACTCCTAAATGGCTGCAGTGTAGTGCAAATATATTCATGAAGAATCATTGCAGTTAGCACCAAGTGCAGGTTTTTCTGCTTTTTTGCAGTATGGGTATTTCCTAAGCTGCCCTCGATACCTTGCAATGCTGTGGTGGTAATTGTGGTGAAGAGCACAGATCCAGAGTCTTCCTTTGGAAGACAGACCAGCGTGTTTCTGCAGAACTTAGAGCACCCACTAGGAACAGTCATTCCAAGTGTACATGTCTCTGTAGTGAAGGTCTTGGTAGGAGGCTGGAGTGGGGAAGTCCTTTATTCTGACAGTTTTTCTCCCTCCTCTCCAAGAGCATCTTAGCTACAAGTGGAAAGTTCCCTGCAAGTTCCTTTTTTTAAATTTTTTTTTTTCCTTTTACCCTTGAATAGTAATGTTCAGTCTTTATTTAGGGACCCAAGTGGTGCCTAAAGCCATTTTCAATGAGTGTGCAGTAGATTTTTAGGCATGCAATATCCTTTTTTCAGTAAGGACAAGGTATAGTTGATTACAAAACATGCTAAGTTCTGTCAACAGGGGACTTCTGAAGTCTGAACCCACCTCTGGTGTCCCTGTACTTCTGTTAGAATAGCTTCAATTTATCTTTTTTTTTTTTTTTTTAAATCAGTTCCTCTGTGAGCATATCCTTTCTTCCCTGTCTTCTTCCTCTGTGTCACCTAACTGGATTTGGTGAGAGAGTTAGTTAGCAAGACTGTGGGTGGCCTGAACTGGAGACCTGGTGATGAGCCTGCCAGTTGGCCAACGTACATGCTCACTGGAAACCAAACAGAGCAAATTACTTTGCGCTTGTCCTGTGGGCCTTACCTCCCTGGGGGGGTGGGTTGGTTTCTCTAACTCATCTCTGACTTTTCACAAAAATTCAGGTTTTAGTATTTAGTGGTTTTCAGCCCTAATGTCTGTCTGTGGTCCCTGTTATGGGGAAGCACCTGGTCTGACACTGGGGAGCAACTGTGGTGCAGCTGAATGAGGCTGGAAACAAAACTGGCTGTTAAATTTTGCTCATTCAACATATTCAAGCTTTATAGATAGTCCTCGCTTTTCCTATAAAGTGGTATATTAATTTGGTCACTGGGGTGCGTTAATGAACAGCTACAACAAGCTTCTGCAAATTTATGTGAAATTACGGGATTGGCATATCGGGCAAGAGTTCAGGGCAACTTTTTGTTATTAAATTGACATTGAAATAGCTTATGAAGGTGCTGGATAAATTTTTCAGCAAAAGGAAAAGTAACTGTTGCACTGTTAGCACAGTGGGTTATGTGAACGCAATTTAAAAAAAGTAATTAAAAAACACTGATACTTTTAGTGCTGAAGAAGGTAGGTAAATGACCAGAAACTTGAAGGTGGGCAGGTGGGAAATGGTTGCAGTGTACATACATGAATGAAAGGTCTTTGATTGTGTCTCTTAACTTGTTTGATCTAGTTTAGTTAAGCCATGGCTTGCTATTACAGTCAGTGTAGAACTGCTCTGTCATGGTGTGCGTGTGGGTTAATCTTTATCCATGTTCTTGAAAGAGAAATGGGAATAGCTAACATTGGAAATCACCTGGCTTATTCGGAAATGTACTTCTGGGAAAGTAGGTTTCATAGACACCAGGGAAACAACTTTCTTCAAATCCAAGGCTTTCAGGGAAGCGGTGGGGTTGCCAGTGGGTGTGGGGTGGTGGGGTTTCTTTAACCACTGGGAGTTTAAGCATATGGAGAATTGTTCCCCTCAAGCCCTGTCTCTGTTACATGTTATAGTTCTAATTTGTCATTTTTAATACACCTGAGCTGGCAGTAGAAGCAGTGAAAACTGTTTTATAGATGTAGCTGAAGGATTTTAAAGGTGAAGTTGGTGAGCTGCTGGGATTGAGGAATAGGTGTAACCATGGCCGGACCTTTCATGAAGGCTGTGCTCGGTGGATGGACCGAAAGATTAGAATCGTAGTTACAAGCAGGCACTAGGTCTGGGAGATCCTGAGGACCAGCTTGCGTGTTGCTACTTCTCTTTTTAGTTGCCTGGTGCCCGGATGGCTCTGCGGAGCCCAGGGCTGGTGGTCGCAGAGGGAGGATGCTGTGCTGAACGTGGAGCTTGCGTGGCTCTACCAAGAGCATTAAGTCGTTACATCTCGCTGCGGTTGTCCCTCTTGTTTGTTTTATTTTCTACAAGTGCAATGCCTAACTTTCTCTTTTCCCTTACCTTTTGTAGGCTGCCCTCGGGAGAGGCAGTGGGAGGCAGTGGAGCTGGCCTCGGCACCGGGAGAGGCTGGACTTCCCGTCTCTCTGTGCTGAATGGCTGCGATGGCGCCCGCTCTCACTGACGCAGCAGCTGAAGCTCACCACATCCGATTCAAGCTGGCTCCCCCGTCCTCCACCTTGTCGCCTGGCAGTGCCGAGAGCAACGGCAACGCCAACAACATCCTCCTGGCTGCCAACGGCACCAAAAGGAAAGCCATTGCTCCGGAGGATCCCAGTTTAGATTTCCGAAACAACCCTACGAAGGAAGAGCTGGGCAAGCTGCAGCCACTAGTAGCCTCTTATCTCTGCTCGGATGTAACATCTGTTTCTTCAAAAGAGCCTCTGAAGCTGCAAGGAGTCTTCAACAAGCAGACAGTCCTTAAATCTCACACTCTCTTATCTCAGTCCTTCTTGAAAACAAGTGATCTGTTGGGGAGGCAACCAGTGTTGGAATTCACTTTGGAGAATCTAAAAACAATGAGTACTAATAGCCAGCCACCTCTCCCACAAGCGCCTGTAAATGGCTTGGCCAAGAAATTGGCCAAAAGTACCAATTCAGACCATGAAAACTCTAGTTCTCTGAATGGTGGGAAGTGTGCTCCTCCTTCTGCTGCCCTCCAAGGTGTTGACTATAATGCAGGAGGTTCTGAATTGGGGGACTTGAAGACCGGGTTGACCAATTGCACTCTTCCACACAGAAGCCTTGATGCAGAGCACACAACTCCATTTAGCAATAATAGCACTGCAAACAAATCTTCCCTTAATTCCATGGAGCAACAGCGGGTGCTCGAGGGTGGCAGTGGAGAGACTAGGTTGCCTGGTGTTGCTAGTCACTCTGACTTTGGGAGCAGTAAGTTGGAGGAGCAGAAACCTTCTCTGTTGGTGGGTCACCACAGTGCTCTAGACTCCGAGATGAGGACGAGGGCATTGCTGCGACGGCAGGCAGACATTGAGAACCGTGCCCGCAGGCTGCAGAAACGCTTGCAGGTGGTGCAGGCAAAGCAGGTGGAGAGACACATCCAGCAGCAGTTGGGTGGCTTCTTGGAGAAAACTCTGAGCAAGCTTCCAACTTTGGACCCCCTGAGGCATCGGAGCCAGCTGATGTTGACCAGAAAAGCGGAAGCAGCCTTGAGAAAAGCTGCAAGTGAGACAGTTACTTCAGAAGGCCTAAGCAGCTTCTTGAAGAGCGATTCGATATCAGAAGAACTGGAGAGATTCACGGCCAGTGGTATGGCCAACTTGAGATCCAGTGAACAAGCGTTTGACTCGGATGTCACTGACAGCAGCTCGGGAGGAGAGTCTGACGTTGAAGAAGAGGAACTGACCAAAGCAGACCCAGAACAACCCCATGTACCGCTGTAAGTAGCAAGTCATGCTTTGCTTATCTCTGGTGGGGGGAGAACAAGGTGAAGTGCCAGATGGAAAATCTGTGTTTTTTTGTAGGAACACTTCTTTTTTGATGGGCTTAGATCAAAGAAGTAACAGTTAAAACTAGTATGGAGTGATTTGCAGCGCACTGCCTAGTTCAGGCAGCACATGTAACGCTGAAGATAAAATTCTTCATGCATATGGTAGTTGTTGGTGTTCTTGTGGAGCTGCAAGTCCTGGAAATACTGGCTGGCTGGATTGGTACAAGCATGCTGCAGATACGAACCCAAAATACTATAAACAGTTCTCTCCATGATGTGTTGGACCTGTCCCTGAAATGAAATGTTTATCTTTTTACAATGGGAATCTTTGTTGTAAACCAGTTATATAAAGTAAGGCCAGCCTGAATCTTTGTAGCTGACAGCATGTTTGTGACTGGGGAATTACTTTTTTTGTTAAACCAACTGCCTGGAAAAAAACCTCTGAAAGGATTTGGTCCAAGTGCCAGTGGAAGTGTGAAGTGAGTGTGTTCTTCTCTTGAATCTGGGAACTTATTGTTGGGAATTTTATTCTTGTCTGTGAGTTGCATTAAATGATGACAACAGCCTCATAATTATGTTGTTAACTGGATGCTGTTTGCATAACTATTGTGTGTGGAGGAGGAAGATGCTTGTCAAGGCAAAAGGTCTTGAGACAGGTCAAGGAAGAAGGGGGATTTTTCTTCTAAAAACAAGACTTTTCCCTAGGAGTGCATATCACAGTATTTTGCACAAATCTCTTAAAAGGCTATATTCTGTGTCTAGTCTGTGTAAAATCTTGCTTGCATCAGTGGATGATCTCTTTCACCTTGATGGACCTATTGAACTTAAACCTCAGTCTGTGAAGTATAGCTGTGGTTGACAAAAAGCTCCCTGTAGCAGTCACAGGGGTCCTGTCTAGAATGCAGACGGCTTTCTGATCAAGGCTGGAAATAGTCGCCAGGACTTTTGCATACCTGCGCTATTTTGGGGTTGTTCAGATCTGTGGAGAAATAATGGAACGTATTTTGATACCTGTTGTCCAAAATAATGTTAATGACTGGTCAAGTGCTGTGTTGACACAGATTTTACTGAACTAGGTAGATGGACATGAACAGTGTGTGTACTTGGTAACTTCAGCATCCTCCAAGAACACACTCATATGGATGAGTGCTGGTAAACAGATGTTACAGCTCTTGAATATTAAATTCCAGCTAAATGTCACATTGTGTTTTTGGGATGTTAGCACAGGATGGATTTCTGTATGTGAAGTCTTAAACATGGCATGAGTTCGGCTTTCTCCCAGTGCAAAACTAGTAGCCGAGCATGTGATCCCTGCTGGCTGGACATAAAGGCATTTTTGTGCTGTTGGAAAAGAGAGTTTAATAACTATTCCTGTTTTATAAAGTCCACAAACTTACTGTTGGGATTAGTAGTAAAATTGCATTTATAAGTATTGTAATAGTTATTAGAGGAGACATTTGATTAAGATTCTGTCCAAAGTAATATTAAATTTCCCATAGTGCGGGTTTCATAGATTCACGTGTTGTCTAGCAAAGTGAAATTTCTTTGCCACTCATCTTAATCCCAAGAGGAAGTGCGGTATTCAGAGACATGATGCGTGAAATTCTTTGCTGACTTTCCTGCCCTTTGTGTTAGTCATGCCTTTACATTCCCCAACCTCCTGAGCACTCTTAAAAAGCCAAAGATTTTTAAAGCTAATAAAAAGAATGATCCTTCTATTGTCTGTAGGTTCAGAAGCTGGTGTGTATGCATACTGGCATCTAGGCCAGGCCCACCAAACCTCGTTTAAAGTTTATGCCTGTGGGTATTTAGTAATTAGTCTTCCCAGCATTGACTGTCCTGTTGGCATGAGTGCTTTGACATTGGGTCTCATGAGCTCTGGCATTACTGAAGTTGAGGCTGAATGCACATTTGTGCTTGTTAGCAAAACTCCTGAAGTCAACCTTAAGAGCTAGTACAAGCATCTGAGTACATCTAAATACCATTCTTTTCAAAGTAGTGCTAAGAGACAGGAAGGGGAAGAGCTGACTTTTCCACTGGGAAGCCGCCTTGGGCCAGCTTATTGTACAGAACCATTGTTTTACGTTTGTATGAGCACAGAACAGCGAAGGCTTTTTGCAGGGTTGCTCAAGTATGGCTGGATTTTGCAGCTTGCTGAATTTACTTATTGGAAGGAAGACTTTCACCCTGATTATCTTAATTTGGTAGCGAGATGGAATATCTTAATGTGTGTAAAAACTTCTGTCTCATCCCTCAATCGGCATCCCTTGGCTGCGTATTGCTCCTGTGGATGCCCCTGACTTCCCCCAAGAAACTGCTTGCTTGCTTCTAGATCTTTAGTGGGAGTTATGCTACTAACGGTGTGTCTTGTAGCTTGCTTGCAGTAAGTGGCCATGTCATTGACTGCCTCTGAGATTCAAGTAGAAGCATGCAAATGAAACAAAAATGTGTTTACATCATGCTTAGATAAGAGCTGACCTTTGAGTTTTTCTGGCACGATGGCATTCCAGAACGAGTATCTGGTCAAGGACAGACTTCGAAGCATTTGTACTCTTCTGGCCCACCTGATCTTGGCTAGAGCAGCATCTCCCTGAGGAACTACTTCTTTCCAGTAGCATTAGAGATCTATCAGAGCTTGGTAGGTCCTTCTAAAGCACTTACAGACCTGCTGCCCAGGAAGGTGCTGTCATTCAGGTGCATAACCAGGCCATCATGTAATGCATAAACAAAGCAGGGAGGTATTCGTTACACCTTTGTTGCGAAGCCCTGCCAGCTATGGGCTTGGTTTAACAAGGCGCTCTTGATTCTCATGCGGCCGATGGGGAAAGAAAGCCCGTGCAGACAGGGTTGGTTCATGAAGCGTTCTTAGGTTTATGTGGATCAAGGACCACCATGTTGCGTTTCATTTGCTCTCGGATTAATAAGCTGCTTCACAGCTAAGATCCTCTTACGTGTTGCTTCAAAAGCGTGTGCGGTGGCAGAGTTAGGATGAAGAGAAGCTTTGCCTCTGCTCGGTGGTGACGAAGGCAGGTTGGAACCTCCCCTGTGGAGAATCGTACTGAATTTCTTTGGCTGGGTGTGACCGTAGGCAGCAGCTGTCTGCGACTGCGAAACCTGTGCTACTTTGAAAGGGCCCAAATGCTGTTGTCAGCGTGGTAGGATCAGGAACTGCTGTTTGTGAAAGGTTGCTCGAGCAGGGCATGCAAATTCCTCGCAGTGCTGGAGGGCTGCTGGCTGGGCTCTGGCTTATGTGGCCAGTGATGGTTTAGCAAGTAATCAAAGTCCTGGTGTTTCTGTGGCCCTGTACGTAGCAGTAGGAAATATTTCATGCGGCTTGTGCATCTTTATAGTAGTTGCTTTTCTCAGACTGGTTGGTTTCTTTGGTTGTCTTGCATTTGACTGTAGACTAGTTTCATCAGAATTTGTCAATTATTTTTGGCTGATTAGTTACCTATGTCAAGCAGCAATGTAGTCATTAGCTGGTGAGTGGTATGTGATTTAGTCTCTGTAATCCCCAACTTCAGTCTGTGTACCATGGAGAAATTTTCTGAAAAGGTAGTGAAAACAAATATTTAATTGGAATTTACATTTTAGTTCAGGTTTCTTATCTGGGAAGTCACTGTTCGGATGGCAGTTACATCAAGCTGCTGAGAGTGAACTGAAGTTCCAGGTGACTAACTTCTCGCACCACCTTTTACGAGGGTCAGACAGTACCTACAGTGTGTTCAGTTGTGGTTGTTACAATGCCTGTGGCCATGATGCCTAAGCACACTTCAATTATGCCCATTTACTGGTGGGAAATCCAAGCACCTTCTGCTCTTCATTGTTGCAGTGAATCATTTCACAGCCTTGGAAGCCCGTGTGTTGACTCCTCCCTGTGCTGTGTCACATTGTGCTGTCTGGATTTCAGAATTGCTGGACTTGGAGTAGTAATGAAGATTTCTCACTAAGGAGTGCTTTTGTCAGCACTAATTTCAAAGTCCTGTGTTGGAGAGGGATGCGTGTGGCACTTGAGTCAGTGGTTGTTCGAGGGGTAGTTGCAGTTGGTGCATCAGTTGACTGAGAAATAGGATTTAGAAATTCTGTTTTTTCTCCCATGATTGTATTTTTCAAGCAAGAGCATGATAAGGAAGCCTGTATCTCAAAGAGCTATTAAATAGCATTTCTCAAATTTGTGACTTCATGGAGCTGTAATTCAGATGGCAAATCTCATGCTGTGAGGACTAAGGAAGCTTTTCCTACTGGTCACAAACACATTTCATTAACTCCAATTTATGTAGAGCAATCCTAAAAGTTTGTCTCTACTCTTTATGACTTTTTCAGTTACCTGCTTGGCTTTTTGTGGCATTTTTCTTGTTCTTGACTTCTAGCTGTGCTTGTAGGTACTGACAACAGCACAATGCTTAACCTTCTATTTCTCAGCTATTTATGAAAACTTGCATCTGTTGTACCTGAATTGCTTGTAATCCACGTGCTGCTCAGCAGCAATATGTTGGTCAAGAGAGATGTCCCTCAAGCATCTTTCAGTTGGGAAGAGAGAAAAAGAGCAAATCCTGAACATGTTCTTGCTTTGCATTTGAAAGCAGAATAGCAGAGAGCAGTTCATTGTTCAGAAATGCTTAATCAGGTATCCAGAGTAAGTAGGACACTCTGCAAGTCCCTCTTGCTTTTAAGAAAAGAGGGCAAATCAGAACAGTGCTTGAGAAAGATCTTAAGAAAAATGAGTCAGTTGTTTCTCCACGAAATGTTGGTCATAGTACACCTTTTACAGATACAATGGATGTCTGATAAGTCGGTTCTGATGATTATTTGAGCCTTGATCCTCATGCAGACCTTACTGGAGTATGGAAGGAAGGTTAGGTGGTTTTGGTATAGGTACTCATGTTGCCATCCACAGAACTCGGTTAAGGCAGTGTTGTTGGCTTTCATCCTAGAGGGAGTTTGATGCATTGGTTTAAATTTATCTTTCTAGGCTGAAGTCACAGTTGTTTCACGGGGAGCAGAAGGGAGCCAGCACTCAGTGTTGGGTCGTGTGTGCGAAGAGTAGCAGTGAAGTCAGGTGCTGTGGTGCAGGAAAGTGTTTGAATTTGCTGTGTGGGGTGTTGGATGCAGGCAAAGCATCTTTCTGCATCTTTCTTGCAGATGCTTTTCATGCTCTTGCAGGGGTTTGGGTTATTCTGTTCAGTGTCAGATCTTCTCTGCTGTTTCTTGGGCTGTGGGGCTGCGCTGGGCTGGTGTATGAAAGATATTGCAGAGGACTGGAAGTGATTTGGTGTCTGGCACTATCAATAAACTATGCTTTGTCTCTGTAGCCCTTACCCAGTGGGGCAGCGAGTAATAACAGGCTCTAGTTCAGATTTTTTAGGACTTGTGGGTGACACTTTGGATAGGGTTGCATAAATATTTACTTTACTTTTCATTGGAAAAAGCCTGTCACAGCATCTAAAGCAGCAGAAAAAAATGTTTGTGAAGTTTGTGAACGTGAACTGGCATTAAAAACCTAGTGTGGTAACTTGTCTGCTTTCCTACAATCTCATGTGAAATTGAAGTTAGTGTTTGAGCAAGGGAAAGGGGCCCCACTTAGAGCCGATCTCTAATATTGAAGTCTAATATACTGGTGTGGGGGATGGGGAAAAGACTTCTGTATTCTGTTACACCAGCATCTGTAAGCAGCTACAGTTTAGAGCTGCATTTTTGTTCTTGTTAATACTGACACAAGATAAAAAATTACTGTATGGGTAAGATGAAAACTGAAGCAATGGCAAAAATGGACTTCCTTAAAGAGATTGTAAAGGTGTACTTCACAGATGTGTTTTTCTTCCTGAAAGATTTTGCTTTTCATTATGCAGTAACATGGGCTTTTTTTTCCTCCCCCTCCTTTGTTCTCTCCTCCAGCAGATACCTTCTGGTTGCACTAGCTCCGCAGCAGCGCTGCGCTAGACTTCCAGCTGGGGGAAAATGTTTTCCTTGCTAAACTGGCACTACCCCAGCAGATTTTTCCACGGAGCGTGTTTTGGGCACACCCTGGATATGGTGCGTTTTGCAAGTGTCTTGTTTCAAAGGCTTGGAGAGCTGGATGGCTTTGCTGGGCCATCCTCAGATAAAATGCTTTAGGGAGAAGAGAACTTAAAAAATTGACTTAGGTTTTACTTGCTGGATTTCTGAATGAAAGGAAGGACTTAAAAATACAAATAGGTGAAGGCCTGTGTATTGACTAGAAATTCAGCTGGGAAGTGGAAGGAGAAACTTGAATTGCAGTTGGGTCTGTTGCAGTTGCCCTTCATGTCTTTGGATCCAGATGGGAACTGGGGATGGTTTGATGCTCCACTGCACTTGGAGTTGTCTCTAACATCCTCTGGTTGTGGCTCTTAGCATTTGAAAGACTTGGCAATGTGCAGCTCGTCCTTGATGTAATGGAATGGTTATGGTTTGCTTAAGTAACATCCAGCTCTACCTCCAGTCCCCCCACACCCCACCCCCAGGATCTTCTCTGTGATAAGGTTACTTTCTGGAATGCCTGCTCCAGCCTTGACCTCAGCACTGAACAAGCTATTTATGGGAAGGGTACCTGGCACGGGCGCTCCGAGTTAAGGATTTGTTAATGGTGCTTGGGCTTTTGGTGTAGAACGTGCTTTTTCATTAAACTGCATCGCATCAGCAGTGAGAGGGATGATACTTTGATGAAAGAGAATATTTAAAAGGGGCCAGTCAGAGACTTGTGCTGTTGAGACCTTAAATTCACTGGTTTTGTTATGAGGATGGGGTGTCTCAAAAATTTTGCTACAAATTGGTCATGTTGAATGTGGCTCTCCTATTGCCTGCCCCTCCCCAAAACCAGCCTTCAACTTTGTGCCAAAACACACTTGTTCCAGTAGTTGTCCGTGGCTGGTTATTGTGCCCAAGCAGGGAGGTCATCACGGTGATGTATTTAAAGCTCTTCTGTTAGTTGTAAGCTGTCAGGTTAGTGAAGGTGAACAACTTGGCAGATGGCTTTTTTCTCCCTGGTGCTCATGTGCAACCATGATGTCTTAACTGCAAAACGAGATGTTCCCTGTGATAGTGGTGGCAGAGGAGTTTGGCTGGCGCATGTGATGCTTCTGCTTCTGAAGCAGATTAATTTGTGCTGTCTTATGAATGAGCATAAGCATGCTCTTTCCAGAAGTGTTTAATTCTCAAAGATATTCAGCCCATTTTAAAGAGTTACGGCTCCCTTTATCTCTTAAATATGCGCATCCTTACTGTGTAAAATATATAATTTGAGTTGTCTCTCACTTATGTAGTGGAACAGTCAAGGGGAGTGGGAGAAAGGGGTAGTGTTTGACACAGATCTCGCTGCAGTTTCGTATGTCTCCTTGCAGCACTGTACAGTGCTGAGTTTGTCAGATAGTTTTGAGTGTTGTTTCACTTCTTTAAAAGTGCCTCCCAACAGGGTGGATTTGTGAAATGTGACTTCATTCGTCTGCTTGCTCAATAAAATATTCAGTAACTTAAAGCAATGAAAAAAAAAAAAAACCAAAACCCCAAAACCCCACCAAAAAAAACCCCAAACCAAAAAACCAAAACCCAAGAAAACACCCCCCACTATAATGGTGACTTTTTTTTTTCATTAGGCTCAAAACATTTGGTCATTAAATTACCAAAAGAGGGAAATAAGGAGGATCGGGGTACTCCTTATGCAGCAGAGCTTTAGGCTTTTGTATTTGTGACATTTTAGCAGTTTCCATAGTAACACATAACGATGTTGTAAGAAATGTTGCAGGGATTTTATTTGTATAAGGGAGGACTTTAAAATATTAATGGAAGGCAATGTGAATTGGAGGGAAGTCTAATTGTATTTTCTGTAGAGGAAGGTGATTTGACACATTGTCCAGAGTGAGCAGCTGCCTGTAGATTGAACTTATCTTGGCCAGCAAACAGAAAATAAGAGAATTTCAGTCATCTTGGGAATGTTTGCCACAAAGTCCTTCTGATACTTAAAGGTAAAGCTTTGGAAATATTTTGCTGTCACTCATTCTCCAGGTCCAGGTCAAAAATATTTTATCTTGGAAGTGCTTTTCATCCCAGCCCATGTGCAGTTGGAGCTCATCTCCTATGATATTTGGTTAAATGTTTGGAGCTGCTGCCCTTTTTGTGTTCATGAGGGTATCTGTAAGCTTAGTTGGGTTAAAGATTGGCTGTCTCCATTTAGAAGCGTTTGTAGCAGAATAGCTCATACGGCTTTACAGGCAATCTGCATTTAGTGAATTCCCTGGCGGCTCCTACTTAATGACTGGTATTGAGCTTTTGCTGTTTCAGGGCTGGTGACGTTACATTGCATTATCAAATCCAATCCACTCTTGAGTAAGAAGCAAAGGGGTTTTATGTAGATGCAATAGGCAGAAATCACAAAAAAATGGTTTCTGGGAGAAAAAAGGTTTAGAGAGGGATGTTTGTGTGCACATACTTAAGTGGGTGTAAGTTTGAGTTCTGGGTCAGCAGCTGTGCACCTAGCCCCGTATTTCCACCTAACTAGGTGAACAGAGGTGGTGGAGGGCAGTAAAAGGCAATGCAGTTTAGATGACTTTGCAATTAAATCACTTCTAGGAACCTGGAAAGAAATTCCTACTTTCCAGATTAGCTTAAACATCAGTACATGAACGTCTTGCTTCCTTGTATCTTCATCTGTGGTTTTCTGTTATTAAGTTAGATATTTAATCTTTCTATTATTAAGTTAGGTATTATGTCTTAGCTTGTGACTGCGAGACTGCTGTGAGCCAGTCCCTGCAATGGTTAGTGCACTCTGGATGCAGTTGCTGGCTGGAGGTTACAAACGGTTCCTTGCTGGCCTCTGCACGGCTACTTTCTGATTTTCCTCTGTCAAAATTGCAAAGCTTGGGCGTAGTGACAGCTGGTTCTGCCCTGCCCTTGCCTTCTGTCTGCATCAGAAGCTGACTAGGAGTTAACACGTTTCTTCTGCCCATTTAACTTTGGAGAGGGCACCTCCTTTTAATGTAGCAGCACTTGGTCCTGATTTGTTCCTGGGCCCCCTGGATGTTGTAAATGCTGCTGCTCCTTCTCCTCCATGGGCTTACAGGCACTGAGCGATCTGGTGGGATGAGCGGTTTCACTTATAGGAGCTGTATGTGCCTGTGAGCGTCAGTTCTCCCTACGCTATGTCGAGTAAAGATACGTTGCTTTTTTTTCAACTTGCTTCTGTATTCTAGGTGGTAAAAAAAGCACTGTGTGCTGCTGTCACCCACAGTGACTGGCCTTAAAAGTGCTTGAGAAGGAGGTTAATGTATTCAGAGGTGGGTGCAGCAGCTGCTGGTGGCCTGTGCATGCCCTGTGTACTTCTGCACCCTCTTAAGAGGGTATGGCACAACAGCTCGGCAGCTGGGGCATGATGCTTGTTGTTCACCTGCAGTCTCTGCCCATTGCCCTGTCCTCCTCTGGGTGCTGTGGGTGTCAGCACAGAGGAAAACAGATTACCCCTCTGTGTTTGTACATAGAGCAGGGCAGGGGTCTGATCTAGAGGTAAGAGCTGAGGAAAGAGACAGGCGGCTTTGGAGGTGCTTTGGTGCTCGGTGATCTTGGCTTGGCATGGCTTTGGCAGCTTCTAACAAAATTTACCTCCTGTGGTCCCAATTCCTGATCTGGGTGGTTTGATGTGAAGAGGTAATGCCTCTCCCTGTTCCTAGTGGCTTTTTTCTCTGCTGGAGACTCACATCTCAGTGGCCAAGGGGAGAATATTTCTGTTTAGCAGCCATTACCGTTCCTAGGCTCGGACAGTTGCATGAATAAAAGTTGCCACAGCTAAATCTGCCTATTTTTGTGTGAATTGGAGCCCTTCTCCATGTGACTTCTGCTATTCCAGTGCTGGCTATTTCAAAAAAATGAGACAATTAGCCTTCTGTGGATCTGCATTTTGAATGCAGAACACTTGCAGGGCTCTTGCTCCATGTATGCAACATTTTGTGGTATTGGCTTTTTACTGTCTCAGACTAAAACAAGAAAATTATTCTCTCTCTGCTCCTTCTGTGTTGTAGGTAGCTCTCCTGCCATTTGCAGAAATTTCTGAAAGTCAAAGGGAAGATGCTGTTTATACTAAGGCAGAAAATAATTCAAAGAAACAACCACATTAGGAAATCTTTCAAGGCATTAACCACTTTTCCTATGTCAAGGCAGATTAAATTGATACAGATGAATTTTCAGGTATTTTTCATCATAATATGTACAGCAGAGTGTCATCTAATGACTTCACCAAGGTTCGTTGTTCATGTGTTGGTCAAAGCCTTACCGTTTTAAATAAAATAAATCTGTTTGAGTAGTAGCCAGCCACTTCAGTGTGATGAATCATATTGTGCCTAAAGACAGCTTTCCATATTCAGCCCTTGCTCGCTCCCCCCTACCATCCCCCTCTCCCTGCCTCTGGAAATGGGCAAGAAGCCCAAAACAACTTAACTCTTAGTTATTTAAACCTATTTTTAATAAGTGATACTTGTAGAAAAATCTCACCTGAAGGCTTTGACTGACATTGTCTTGTGTGCTAGATCTTAAACTGGCTTATGAAGTGCGTAACTTTGCTGGGGTTTTGTGTTTGGATTTTTAGCTGCTTTTTTTATGAACATGAGCCGTTCTTTGAATTCTTACTAACAGGCTGAAATTACATCTGTCTCCAGTTACAGCAGTTCTGTTCTTGTTCACTCTTTTGTGTGAATCTTTGACTTGTCAAATGTGCCCTAGTGCTCCTCCTCTCACTCCTGCATTAGCTCTCCTCTTGTATTAATGTCCAGGTCTTTTCAATATAAGGAGTTCTAGTTATTTTTGCAGATAGTTCTCCTCTGTGCTGGCTGTTGAAGTAGTGTTTATTTTCAAAATAGTATCCTCTGTAATGAGAAAGCTTTTGTAACCCATCCTAGTTGTCATGGCAGAGATCTGCCTTTTTCCCCCCTCTGCTTGCTGTTACCAGGCTTGCTTTGGTTATGTTAAACTCCTGAAACCAAATGCCTCTTCAGGCTGGGTACAGGTAAGCCCTAATCAGATTAGCTGCTCTGCAAATTGACTTGCTTATTTTACCTATGTTTTCATGTGCTTGAGCAAGTCAATTTGTGTGCTAGGACAAGGCACTCTTCTATGATAAATTAAAGGAAAAGTGGCTTGATTAAGGCTTTAGGTGGCTGTATGAAGACCTAGTGAAAAATATCAACTGTGTTCACTTGAATTCTCCATGTGCATATGAATTTTTCCCCTGTGTGTATATGAATTTCTTTCCCCTTTGTTCTTTCCCTCTCCCCCATGGGCAGTAGTTGCATGTTTGCCGTCTCCACAACTTTGTGTCCTTTGGTAATTTCTGCAGCAGAGCTTCTTCTGGACCAAGGTTTGCCCACTATTTGGGTCGGTGGTTGGGGTGCACAGGAGCTCTAGTTGTCTTGCACCCTACTTTCCTCTTTGTTCCTTCCTTTTTCTATCCTTCCCACAACTTAAAAAGATGGTATCTGAAAACTTTGTGGTGCTCAGCGATGCAGCTCCTAGAGAGTATAAGATGCGTAGAAAATCTTGCGCATTGTTTTCTTCATTGTTGTCTTGTCTTTGAAGGCTTTGGTTGTAAATTCCCAGAAGCTTTTAGTTGTGATGCTTGGAGCAAGTAACGACTGCCAGACTTCAGCGTTGAGGAGGTAACCTCTGCAGTCTCTCATAGCAGTAACGAAGTAGTCCCCACTAATGACAGTCTGTTGCTGTAGCCGAGTGTTACTCGGTGAATCTGCCATAGGAATCCTCTCTTTATTGTTTTGTTCTGATGTTGTGGCATTCCTCAAAATCGCTTTTATCTAGTTCTTGTCTGCTTGTTAACAACCATCTGCATCCAGAGCACTTGGCTACTTTAAATGTTTGCCTTATATAATTGAAACTTTTTCCTCCCCTCCTCTTGGAGCTTTCTAGTAGGAATTTGTTGGTTTTTTGTTTTGTTTTTTTTTTCTCTATGATGTAGGTGTTTGAATTTCTCAACTAGTCAAACTAGTACATAAAGTAATCTTCCTGTTCTGAGTCTTGCTGCAGTAGTCTTACTGGAAAAATATTTGTTTTCACTTAAATTTACTAGGCCTGGGAGAAAACTCCGTAATCTTCCTTCCAGTTTTGAGAGACTGAAAACAAAATTTCCAAGAATACATATCCGATGAAGCCTTTTCTCCCTTCCTGCTCCCCCTCCCCTGTCCTATAGAGATTGACTGGAGTTTTAAAGTGAGTTGGATGCTTATCGCCCAGTGATTGGGGATTTTGTTCAGATGAGAAATACTGGGATGTGTGCGCACCTGTCCTTGCTGCCCTTGAGGACTGCTGACCTGGTACAAATGGGAGTATTAATTGAAGTAATGGAGCTCTCCTGTGTTTGACTTCATTTCTGAGAGTAACTTGTCCAAAAGCATCTTGCTGTATTTGTTTAGCTGACGCTTGGTGAGATAAAGGAGGTTCTGAGAATTTGTGATTATCTACTTAACTGTGGCTTATGCTGTTGTCTCTTCCAATGCAGCAGAGCAAGTAGGTAGCACCCCTCCTCCTCCTCCTCCTCTCTGCCACGAAGAACAGCAGCTGCCCGATTTCCTCAAGGATTAATCATCTCCATCGTACCTCTGATCAGTTTTTGACACACACTAGGGCAGAGAGCTGAACAGAAAAGCGTCGACTCTTGCTTCACAGAAATGTTGTGGAGAATGTAAAAAAACATGAAAAAATTTCACTTAGATACACCCCTTTTTTAATCATTGTAATTGCCTGTTAGCTTACTGCTGGCTAGTGTCACTTTTAAAGTCTTGGCATTTATTGCAAGAGATTGTATGGTAATTTCAGAGTGTCATTTTCCCTTTGTACCAAGGTCTGTCTGGGTTTTTTTAGGTGAAAACATCCCATCCTCTCTAGTACTAGTTGTGAATTTCCTTGCCCTTTGAGCAAGATGACAGTACTGAAGTACAATGGCTGCATTATGGTTCTGGTTCTTACCACAGCTTGTTCCAGCTATGCTAATGAAAAAAATTTGTCGTATCTCTTCCAAAGCTGGGAATCCTCTAGGTCTGGGGAAGTGAAAATGCGTAATAGTTTGGCTGTTCAGCCGGCTTGGCCCTTTGGACCCTTTGAGGCTATGTAGTAATCGACTTGCAGTGATGGCTCTTTGTTTCTGATACAATTACTTTTGTGTTGGCTTTTGTTGTGAAACGTTTGGCTTCAAAGTTTTTGAATGCATTTGAAAATGTACCATGTGTTTTACGCTTTCTTCTGACATGTGCAAATAACGTTGACATGAGTCAGAAGAGTGTTATCCTAAAGCTGCAAAATCTCAGGTTCAGCCCAGTATAATTCGCTGTGATGGTGAATGATCCTGTTCATAGCGTGATCATGCATCAGACCTTGGGTTGTTGAATCTGCTGTCAGCCTGACAACATTGTTTGCAGCAGATTTTAGAAATATCAATAGATTGAGAATCTGTATTCTGTTCTTTGCTTTGTGTGAACTTTTTAAAATTTTATCAAGCACTAAGGTCTGGAAGATGACGTAGTACTACAAACTATTCTCATTTGCTGCCTTTGCTTATGGATTGCTTGACTGAAAGTTGCCACAGTTCAATATTTTTGGCTCTTGTCCTGGCTTCTTAGACATGTGAATGTGACATGCTTTGCTTTTGGAAAGTAGTGACTGTAAGGCAAGTGATGCTCCATTCACTCCCCCTCCCTCTTCCTCAAAAGAATAAGAAAACCCTCCTGAAGTAAAGACATCTTTGGTAAAAAAAAAATCTCCTGATGAGATTGATCTCATGATTTTTTGAGAAACTGAGGAGGGTTGGGGTAATGATGGAAGCTCTGCCTCTTGTATGAGATGTTTCAATGCTGCCAATCAAAACATCTTCTAAAAATATCCTATCTTCTAGAAGAATCTATTCTTGCAAATCAGAGCCCAATATTAAATAACATACTGTTGATTGCAAAGGATCCAAATTAAAGAAACAGACCAGTATTCATCTCTCTTTTCTCCCTTTCCACCTCTTTATTAAATTGCTGGGTATTTGTTGCAGGCTTTACACAGGATGCAAATAAAATTAGTCTGAGCATGAGATCTTTCAAAAAATGTGGTACTTGAACTGCAGGGGAGTTTGCTCAGAAGGTGGAAACTGGCTTGCTTTTCTCTACATAGACTTTTTTTCCTGTCGCATGCCTGGTGTCTTGGCATGAAGTAAACATTATCTAGTCCTTTTCAAAAGTCCTGAAGTAGAGAGTGCGTCTTGGCTGAACCTAATTGAAAGGGCTGGGGAAAATCTATCCAAGAAAAATAAATTTTTGGTGGAGCAGCCAACAGCGTGTGTGACAGGAACCACTTTGAGAGGGATGGGGGTGGTACAAATAGAGCGTTTTGATTTGGCTCTGGGATAATGACCTTTTGTCTTATTGGTACAATTAAGATATAACCATCTCTTTTAGCCTAAAATAATTCAGTTCTTGGTGTTTTCTCACCAGTTCTTGTTCCTGTGGCATCTCTTTCCACCTTGTACCCTGTATTTTCTAATCTTCTGTAGATCTTACAGAAGAGCATCTCCCTTTCCTCCTGCTCTGTAGACCGCAGGGCCGGGTATCTGCTGAGTCTGGCAACAGGGATCATCAGTCACGTTGTGATACAGGCACCTGCCCGTGAGGGACTGCATTGCCCGAAGCTCCGGCAGGGAAATGAATCTTATAGAGCTGCTGGTGTAAAAACTTGATGGGGTTATTAGTTTGCAGAGGTACAGTTCACAGGGCTGTGTTTGTTTAGGGAGGGAGAAGAGCTGAAAAGCATGCCTGCGGTGACAAGGGGACGTTTCCCCATGGCTGTTGTCCGTCCTCTCCCTGAGTGGTGCGGCGTTAGGGTCATCTTTTCCAGCTTGTCTGTGGTTGCCTCTTCTCCCCATCCAGCCCCTTTCTCCCAGTGTTGTGATTTAGGGACTCCCCTGTTTGTATTAACAACAGGGAGGAGTCGCGTAGCAGTGGCAAACCTGCCATGTCTGCTTGATACAAACCCGCATTGTCCTTGATGAGGAAAGAGCCTTCCAGTAATTCACCTTGCCAGCAAGAAAGGGGATTTTTTTTTTTTGTAAGAGCAGCTGAGTTGTTTGAAATCAGTGCAATGTTTAGTGACACCAAAGGAGAATATACTTTTGTGGGTAGGAAATGCTGTTTAATTGCTCAAGATGGCAGTTTATTCTTTCAGTCCATGGAATTTCAGTCTATGTGAAAACCAGAAATGTGGCTGTGAACTCATTATTTTGATTTCTTGCTTGCTGCCTCAAAATAGTTGAAAGCATCTTGCACTTGCAGAATGAAATGATGATTCTTTCTGTATCTAAATGAGATTAAATTAATGCTGCATTCTGTGTAGCTTTTTTTATAAACAATCAGAAGTATTCTGTTCTTTTGCAGGATTGTGTTAATCATTAGAAACTTTGTGGCCACAGGTCTTCAACTCATTAAGAAGTGTAAACAGGCCAACAAAAAGCTGAGACGTGCTGAAGGATAATTCAGGTAGCATTGGGATCAGAAACAGGCTGCTGAAACCCTGAGTCATGGAAATAAATGCAATTGCTAGTACATTTACCAAACAGTAGCTGAATCTGACTGTTCTAAAGTAAAAATGGTCTTATTTTCTCCTTCACATGTTCATGTACAATCCTTTTTTAGCTGTTTGTGTTTTTTAAGCTATAGGGAATTGTGAATGACTTGTATGAATTTACAGTGAGTTGTGAAAGCCTTGAAAGATGTCTAAGCATTTTGGAGTGTGTGTATATGTACACAATGCATACGTGGCATACAAGAAACTTTTTTAAAAGAAGTCTCTATGTTTAGTTAGATCCCAGCAGTTTGCTGTTGAGGCCTTTGCTCTGATTTCCTTAGTTAACAGATATGGTTCAGTTCATTGGCTGTGAGGAAGAAATCTGAAGTCTCTTTTTTGATGTAATTAATATAATTTTATTACAGCAGGTATTAGGAAGAGCAGGAAGTGAGGTATAGGTTAGTAGGTAAAAAAGCAAGAGTGTTTTGAGAATTTGAATATGAAATCTTGATGTGTGTGACACGTTGCTCATAGTACAGCCAAGTCACCAAAAATGCCACCTGCTTTATTTCTTCAAATCCAAAACTCAGTCCTGCTCTTTCTCTACATGTCGATAACCTTATTGCACAGAGGGAGTTAGGCTGGACCACATAACTCTGTTTCTGTAGCCACTTTTGTGTGCTCTAAAAGAAAGTATAAAAACTAAGTAGGAGGATCTGATCTTTGTGACAGGTTTCATTCATGTTGGTTAGAGGTTGTTTTAAATTTTGAAACATGAGGTTTAACATCTCTTCTAAAACTTGCTGTAACTTCGTGTGGGTAACAGCAGGCAGAATACTTAAACATGGCTAAATTCTTGGTTTGTTTGGTAGCCTGCTAGAGAGTTCAATAGTCTTTGATGACGTCTTGGGTTTTCCTTATTTGTAACTTGAAGTTTTCGGAAATGCATTGAGGTTTCTCTTAATTGCTGCTTCACCATCACTTGTCTAAGCACTGCCGTCAGAACTAGAACTAGTGCAGTATAAGACGCTCACCCCTGCTGCAGCTCATTCTGCCTTGGCATCTCAGTGGAGCCACCTCTGATCTTGCCATTAGAGGTTGAAGGTAGACCTTCAACCTCTTAGCCTCTCACACCCCTGAAGAAAAATAAAACCCAACCTCAAAACCGAGTTTACCCAAAACTTGCTTAGCCAGTGGAGCATCTGGTTGTGCATGAATTTTTTTTTAACAACATTTTGCCTGAAGATGTTGCCTTTTAGCAACATCACAGGCCTGAAGATGATTGCCTTTGTCTGAGAGATTCCTGGGACTTTGCAATCTCTGCGTAAAGTTGCTGATGGAATGGTGTTTCATGCTGTCCGGAAAACCTGTTAACAGTTGCATACGGTTTTTAACATGGATGTCTCTTACAGTGAAACAGCTCTGTGTTCATTATATGTGGGGATAGGGGCTATTTGATGGTTGGTCAAATTTGTGAGAAAGCTGAAGGTGGAATCAATGAAGAGCTTTTTTTAGTCTCTCACTGTTGGACTTGTCCTTTCAATTCCTGCAGCATTTGAATATTGGACCTCGTAGCTCCAAATGTCAGTTTGTTGGCTTGCTTTTGGGGACAAGCTTCTGCAGTGGGTAATAGAGCATTCAGTCTAGCTTCTGCACTACTGGTATTTTATTTTAGTTTTATAACTTGCTATGGCAATACGTAGAGCTGTTATATAAGTAGCTTTTAAAGATGGGACTTGTCAATAAGAAGAAAACAGCCTGTAAGCTTTGCTTAGTAAGCCTTCAAATGGAATTAAGGGGTTGCAAATAAATTTGTCCTTAATAAACTAAACTCAGTGCAGTTAACAGTTTGTCTAGGACTTAGTTTATAAGATAGAACAGACTTCTTTTTTTGTAAGTTCTGGTTGTATATCAAAGAATATAAATCATGAGTTCTTTGCCACCTTATGAAGGTCAAAGTCTGGATCCCCGTGTATCAGTCTGGAGTGGTGACTCTGAGGACGAAAGCTTTTCTCAAAACCAGAAACTGCTGCTTTTTAGTTCCCGTAGGCCTTGCTTCCCCCTGTTTTTTTCCTCCAAACTGGAGACTGTGAAGGTATATGGATGGTATTACACTTTTAAATAGAAGAGGATATATTGCCTTTATGTCTTCTGTGTCTCAGGTTGCAGCTGTAACAAGCAGACCTATTGCCTGAGGTCTTCAAGGATGAGGCTTTTGCAGTCTGTTAGCAGGAATAGTTGACGTAGTTTACTTGCAGAGATTTCTTTTTGAAGTAAAGTAAGTATAGATAATTCTTGATTGAAGCCCAAGTGGGCTTTGCAGCATTTTGGTTTTTTCCTTAGAGAAATAAGGGGAAAGTGCTCCTCTGGGGGGTAGACTTTATCTATAAAACGTGGCTAAACATCCTCTTGTAACTCTTCCTGGTGAACATCAAGTATCTGTGGTGTCTAACTATTTACATCAAGTTGAGAAAGAGCAGGCAACTGTTTGGATCAAAAAGAAGCAAGCATGGTGGCATCTGGAGCCTCGATCGCAGTGTTGTCCTCTTCCCTTGGCCTCGTGAAACTCTGAGGTTTGTTGGGCCACTGTGGCCACCTCTGCTGTACTCAGTGTGAGCTTTTCTGGTCTTAACAGGTGTCTCCCTGAAAATATGTGCCAGTATTTTCTGTCTGTTGGTGAAGAACAGTATTTCTTTGTTGCTGTTTGGCGAGAGAAGGGAAGCCAGCCAAGTTCAGTGCTCCTTCATGGCAGAACATATCTCATTGCTTTGAAGTTGTATACTTTTTAAAGTAAGATCACATAGGCTGTAGCTCTGAAATTCTTTATTGCAGTCACTGAATTATGTTCCAGTTAGTAACACCTTCTACTAAAATTTGTTCTACTAAAATTTGGTCCATTTTTTAATCCTTTTTCTCTTACTGCTCTGATGTTTGGGAGAAAACTAGTTCTTTTGGATCCTTGTAGGAGACGTGTAACAGACCCAAAAATTCATCTGGTCAGTCCTCTTACTGGTCTCTGATGCCATCTCAGCCAGATAACCTGTGCTCTAAGTTTGGACAAAAAGACACTTAAAGACTGGACATCTGTTTGATTCCTAGGAGACCAAAGCAAAGATCTTGATGCAGAGAAATGTTGTCTGTCAAAATCAGAGTTAAGAAAACTGTTGCATAGGTGGTATTTTCTGGAGGGTGTTCAGCTGAAGTTGATGATTTACCCATTCCTTTGCCTGGGAATCTCTGAATCTGGGTGCAGCTGGTAACTGAGAAAGACCAGGGTGTTTCTGCATGTGGGAGTTTGTGGGAGGAGGGTGTCAGTGGCAGTTGAGTGGTTTTGTGAAGTTTTTTTATTACAGGTCCTGGGAGACAGAATTCTCGGAAGGTGTAACAAAACATCATCTCCCTTTACAGCAGTTGAGTTTCCACGTGGGGGTTTGTGCAAGTGTATCCTCTCCATCTCCATTTTTCAAAAAGAAGCTTACTGTGGAGTTGGGAAGTACATAGTGTGTTGGACTGCTGGAGTTCAACAGCAATGGATTTAGTTTAACAAACTCCTCCTTGAGACCCAAACCTCCTAAGAATTCCCAGCACAGATTAAGCAAGCTCCTTTCACTCTATGCCATGGTTCGACTCTGCATCCGACTCAGGTCTAACTTTCCTCCTCCTGAAGGGTAAGGAAAGGCAGCTTGGGGAAAGGTATCAAAGGCTCACGATGCTTGATCTGTACGCCCTTCTGGTGTCAAACCCCCATATAGTGGAGCACACGGGTTTCCCTTTGTTTGTACTCTGATTTGTGCTCTCGCTGTCCACATTCTCAGGCTGCTTGGTCATTGAAACAACTTTGGTACATTTATGAAATTCTTGTCAGGTTTTAGCTTGTTTTTTGAGTGTCCTTCCTTTGCAGTAGCGACAGCTTTCTCGTGTGCTGCAGAACAGCATGGCTGAATTATCAAAAGACAGTTCTTTGAGCCTATGTTGGAAAGAAAAGCCCTTGGAAGAGAGAGGGGGGTTAATATGCTGTTTGATCAGATGTTGGCTTCCTTCCCGACCTTGGGGCTGGGACCCTTTGGAGCCCTATTGCATAAGAACAACAGAGCAGGAAAGATTTAAACCAGCAGTGAGCCCGTACTGGTGCTGCTGTGATCCTCTGGTGGTCGTGCTGCACGGCGAACTTCAAATAGCTGATGCTCGTTTCTAAGAATGTCATGAACTCCGTGGTTTGTGTTCTTTTAGGAAAACCTCTTGAGTGAGTCTTAAATCATGTGTATATGGCTAATTTAAAACACCCCTTAAACTTGTAGCGTATCCTTTCTGTGTGGAAGAGCATGCTCATGCGTACAGCGTGAATTTGTCTTCTGCAGGAAGCACTAAGTGCATGATTTGGACGCTGCCATTGGGAGGATGATTTCTTATGGCTGAAAGTGCTTGCGATCATTCTTGAAATAAATTGCTCTTATTTTCTGCTTGTGTCTTGCCAAATATCCTAAAGCTATATGTTCACCTTCTTTCCCCAGCAGTATTGGGAGCTGTTGGGTAGAGCCAGTCCTCTGCTTCTGTTCCAGTTACTCTGAAAGCAAAGAAAAGCTTTAATGGGTACTTCTTAATTTCCTTATTAGACAATTGAGAATCCATATGGGAGAGAGACTTCGTGATATCTGCATTCTTACTGTGTGGGGAAGATTTTACTTCACAGCTCTTCCCCTCTTAAAACACCAAAGAGTCTGTATTCAAGCTGTTTTGTAGAGAATTATGCTTAAATGGTATCATGAGCACTTGGATGCTCAGACCATTAAGTCTCTCTTGCATATTGAAAATGTGTATGTTGAAATGTGTATGTATATATCTTGTATGTGAAAATGTGTAAAAGCTATTAATGTTCTTCTCTAGTACATACACCCTCTCCTCCTTTTCAGGAAAATTAGTGTTAATATCTTGGTAACTCTTGCAGCTGTGGTTTACGGCCTCAGCAACTGCTTATTTTTGTTGCGATTCCAAATACTTGGACATCTTCTCGTTCTCATGAGGTTAAGGATGGCTCCTTCCGCCAGTATTAAAGGCTTGAATCATGAACTTGGGATTCAAACATGCGAAACACTTGTGGTGAGATAAATTGGAATAGAAGTTGCAGCCTGCCAGCTGCTCAGTAGTGGCTGTGTGTGTTTTTGCCCTGTTGCATTTTTCATGCAGGGATAAGGTCTGTATGTTGCTTTAGGATGGAAGAGTGCAAGAGGCAGGTACTGTATGTCATGTAATGCAAGTCATACTCTGCCTTGCTTAATCTATGCTGAGTTGCTCAAGGGTGTGAGCTCCTGTACTCCTCTGAGCAGTCGAGAGGCTCTGGCCTGAGAGTGGAATTTCAGAGGCTGAAAATTGGCATGGGGATGTGCAGATATTGCTGTTTTCTAATGTTAAATATAATCCTTCTTTTGAACAGATTAATACATAAAACCACTGGGCAATTGCACACAACAGCCTCTTGTCCTCCTGGCACAGATAAATCCTAACGGTGGATTTTGACCTCTCTTAGTCCAAGAAAACTGCTCAGCATCTGCTCGAGAGACGCTGCTGCTGTTTCAGTGCCGTGATGCGCCCTTCGCACTGCTTGCACGGCCCTGGCAAGGACTGAAACTGTTTGAGCTGCCTTGCTGGGCATTGTCTGGTGATTAGTTTATTTGAGAGCTGGGAGTATGTTAAAAAAGTTCTGTAATCAGCAAAATACTTGTCACATAAAAACTGGGCTTCTATTTTCTGTGTTATGATATTTTAAGTTGAAACTTAAGGGACTATAGTTATTTTGGATATAATTATAAGCTCCAACAGAGCTAGCATATCTTATATATATATATAAAAAAATATATATATCCCCTACATATTAAAAATATCTGAGAAGACTATAGGAAAATTGAAGCATGGGGGAGGTAATTGTTTAATGTCCCTCCTGGTTGGAACAGGTAGTTAAATTAAGGTAGCTGATGGCGTTCAGTGAGAAGTTTCCTCTTTAAGGTCACATTTTTCTATTCTGAATTTTCTTTCAACTAGTGTTTGAAATGTGTTCCAGGATTTGCTTGTCTCATTTAGCATGTCACTCCTTGTGTTCATGCTCTGACCGTTGTGTTCTTAGACCAAGGTTAGTTCTGGATTTGATCGTATCGTATGTTATTTGGAGAGCTGTAGGTGCCAGGCATGTTGCAGGGTGTGTTTAGCTTGTCAGTCTGCAGAGGATACGGGTGCTCCAGCCAGACCTGCCCACGCTTAACCTGGCTTGTCTTGTGCTCCCTGTGCTGCTGGTCCCGGCACGGCTGGTCAAATGCTGCTCACTTGCAGTCCCAGCCTCTCGGCAAGGGCTGAGGCCTCTAGCAGTGAAATTTGAAGTCCAGCTCATCCCAGACTGCTGCCTTGCTTCTCCAGCTGGTCATCATTAGTCAGCAAACATATTTTTTTTTTTTTTTTTTTGTGCTCCCTTCTCTGCAGCGAGTTGGTCTGAGCTCTGCTGCTCACAGCGGGAATTTTCCCAGCAAGGCTGTGGTTGCAGTTAAGGCTTGGCTCTGCCCTGCCGTGTCCGATAAGGACGGAGCAAACGGAGAGGGGCCCTCTATGGTGGGGCAAAGTGATTGCCATGCTGCACCTCTTGTTAAAGACATTCCTTTCCAACTTTATTTAAAAAAAAGGGGGGGCCGGGGGCGGGACAGAACTCCCCTCCTATAAAGCAGCAAAACTATTGATTCTTCTTTTTACCTGTGAAACTTGCAGTCCCCTCCTACCCTCTTGCCTTCATGTCAGAAGCAACCTGTTTGTTCCAGCTGACACGTGCATCCCTCCTGATATTTTCTGCCTTCTCTATCGGTACCCTGGGATAGTATTGTTTGTTTACTCCCCTGCACAAAATGCATAGGAAAACAAGAGTGGCAAAGCGTTAACTGCATGAGCAGCCTCAGCCTGGCGTCTCATTCGCAGGATGCTCTGGAGCGCTGTAGGCAGTCCGACTGCCAGGCACTAGGAGCAGCAGTCCAGCATCTTGAGACTTACAAATCACGTTAACAAGGACAATATTCACAACTCTGGCCAGGCTGTTTTCTATTAAGAGTAAGAAAAATGTGAAGTCCTAGGAATTTCGTAAAGGCTTTTGATATGTGAGTACTCAGTGATGTACTACAAGATCTGGAGGAAAATAAACTTTTGATTAACGAATAAACTCTGTTCCAGAAGCTCTCTGTACAGTACTTAGAGGCTTTTTCAGGTGCAAGGAGTGAGACCTGGGCTTGGGTATTCTGTTGAAGAAAGCTGCCTTGCTGTGGATTTCCATCAGGCTGCCATGCCTTTTGTGTAAGCTTGTGAGCTTCTTTGGTTGTTTCTTGCCTGAACCTCATTTTGGAACTTAATATACATAAATATATAAATATTTAGTATTTATATGTAATATTTTGGTTAAGCCTTGCAGAGCTTTTCTTTCACTAAAGTTTCTCATGGAAGGAGTGTGCTGTCTCACTGTAGAGGTCAGAAAAACTATGGGCCATAAAGTTGAGACTTCTCAAGCTCTGTGGGTATCCTATGACAAAAGTTAAGCTGCTTTTTTGCTGATTTTAAGGATAATCTCCTGCCATGCAGGAATAGGTTTTGATAGTATTTCATTTAGTTCTAGGGTTGGAACTTGGCTGTGTAGATTTTTGTACTATGTCTACAAAAAGCAGACATTTGTGTAGCTGTGTACTGACAAGCAGAAAGACAAATTCAGAATGATCTGCTCTGGAAAGGATCCAAACGTTTTAATTTGTGTGTATGTAATTCTAGTATCTCTACTAGAGCCAAGTCTGTTCTCCTTAGACTTGATGATAATGCTTAGCACATGTAGTGTTTTCATCTTGAAAGCACTACACAAACATTAACTAACCTAGCAGTTAAGCTCTAAACTTTCTTTTAGCTAACATTTACTTAGGTTTGAAAGCAGGCTGCTCTCTGCACTGCTCTGTGCAGGCTGTATAGTGTTCTATACATTGACTGGGAGCATGTCTCAGGATGGGCTGGCAAAGAGTGCTAAAAATAGCTGCTGATGGTTCCTCTGGGTAGTGGAGGAAAACTCAAATTGCTTTTGAATATGAATCACTTTACTGATCTGACCAGAAACCCAGTGACCACATCTCAGCTACTGTTTCGAGTGGAGCACCGAATTGATTCTTCTGGCGAGAGTCTTTAAATTTTCATGTAGGTCGTAACTGGTCCGATGCAACTGATGTCATTTCTAGTGAAATGATGAGGCAGCAATGAGCTCTTGCTTCCACTCGCTCTGCTCGGGGACCGGATCTGACTACTTTTCTGGCATAATACCATGTTCCAGAAAACATGAAACTGTCCTACCTTTGTTGCTGTACCATTGGTAATTACTTAATCAGCTAAAGGACTGAATTTGGTAAGCAAAATAGTTGAAATAAACACAATTACTCTGCAAGTACTTCTGTCAGGACCTCCGGAGGCCACACTGCTGGGGGAATTGGATAGGTTAGAGATGCTTTCACTCCCAGGGACAAGAGGACATGTTACAGGGTGTTAAGTCCTTGAGAACCGTTCCTGGCTTTTTTGGCATTGTGGTGAAGCTTTAAAAACCTTTATCTTTGTGCTTTTGCTAGTGCCTTATTGTTGCTTCTTTTAGTTCACTTAGCAGAACAGGTGGCCTTATTCTTCGGTGTCTTGGCAGATTTCCTCTTAAGCCTTATTTTAGAGAGTTGAAAGAGGAAGAGGGCATAGGGTGCTTTTTGAAGCTGTATTCATTGAGGGCTATATTCCCACCAGTGTTGTGAAGTCTAGAATAGTTACTCCAGGATTCTTTGCTGTTTTGAAGCAATTACAGTTTCTCAATCTTGCAGTGGGGAACATTGCCCTATAAAAGAAGAATATAGCCAGGAGAAGCATTGAAACATGGAAAGAAGGATCACAGGTTTTATTCACTGCCCCAGGATTTATCTGCTTTGTCTCAAGACACGCACAGGTTTTGCAGGAGCTTGTGAAGGCTTGGAAAGATGAAAATAAACATGGTCAGCACTCTTCATCTTTGAATATTAGGTGGTTGAACAGAATTGTTGCATAATGAATTTTGACATTTATTAAGCTCCTCCTTCTCCCCCCTGCCCCGTCCCACTTTCTATACCTTTGAGTAAAGCCTGACCCAAAGTGTCTGTTGAGCAGATGCAGGGATGCTATACTGCTGCAATTAGATAATGTTTTTTCTGGTTTTACCTATGGTTTCTGTAATAACAGTTGAAAATGGGTGCAGCCTGTTCTTTTCCTGCTATATGAAATCAATAGAGAGACTTAATTTTTCTTTTTTTTTTTTTAAAGTTCTGTTATTACCAAATACATTTTAAAAGGCTGTTGGTTTTGTCAACAGTCTGAGAAGCAGAAAGGGAGACAGATGCTTGTGATAGGTTGTTCTTCTGTGTGTGCTTGAGGAAAAACTGAACACTGATTTTGTAGGAAGGGTCCAACAAACAGAGTCTGGCTGTGTCACCTCTGTCACACCATGCCTCTTTTTCTATTAACTGCAGGACAATCTGAGTAATCAGATTCTCCAGTGAATTGGAGGTGGGACACTTTCGGTTATTTGCTCTTTTCTTGGTATATGATTCATTTAGTTTTGACTGGGACTTTGGGAGGATGACTATAGCTGTGGTGAAGCACTGGGATTGCTTATTAGGGTAGCTGCAAAGAGAGATGCTTGTTCCAAGTCTGTTCCACCTCCTTGTTTTCTAATTATGTATTTTAATTTGTCCCTGCTCAGATCACCTATAATAAATCAGACACCCACAGGTTACGTGACCCTGGTGTCTGTCTCTTCTGATAAAGGTCTTTTAAATGATGTTTCCAGTTTAGCAATCAGCTGCTGGAAGATTGCTCTGAAGGACTTAGCAACATTTGAGCTCAGTTGTATTTCAAGTCTAACCCAGCCCAGATATTTTAGGGTGGCCCATGTGTGTGGCTGTAGGACTGTAACCCTGACATGCAGCTTAGAGACCTGCTTGAAGCTGTGCTAGTAACACATTCACCAACATGCTATAAATAAGGAGTGACTTCCTAAACATAATGAGTTTCTTTATTGTCCTTTTAATAATGTGTGAAGAAGGTGTAAGCTCCACCCAGATCACATCCCCTTCCAGCTTAAAGAGGTAGGTGTGCCTTCTGACTGTGCCCAACCATCTCTTGCTTAAAGGGTAGGTATTTTGGTTGCAAACCTTCCTTGCTGCTGGGTGCATGGATGATGACTGATGCAAAGCTGAACTGTGCTGTCTTAGAGACTGATTTGCCAGACTAAGGCATCTACTTCTGCTCTCCACTAGCTGCTGAAAATGGATGATGGAGTAGGGATTGAGGCAAGTAGTAAATCTGTGTAAGGAGTGGAGTCTTGCCTGCCAGTTTTCTTCATTTTAGGCCACCTTTGAAGAAGGTGGCATGCATCGGATCTCATGTCAGTGCTTTCTGCTGGATCCTTGCCATCTGGATAACTTCTATTTTCTGTATGTGCCTTTAGGCAACCTGTGGTAACTGAAATTTGCTGTTCTTGATCCTTGTCCAGCCATCTTTCAAATTCTCATTTCATTGATGTGCATGACAGTGAGTTTAGGGCATCTCAACACTCTCTACACCTTTTGGGGGAGAATTTAATGGAAGCTAGAATGAAATCCTTGGATTAAAGCCTCCATGATGGAGCTGATTCCAGTAAGTGATCCAAACACTTGGCTCTGTCTCTCAAAAACACCATGTCAAAGTTAGCACGGCTGAATGTTTTAATACTTTTAGTACTTGCTGGGTACTGATGGTTGGGACGCATTAGTATTACTAGGACTGAAAATATTTTCTGCTTGAATGCTCCCTGACTGCGCGCACAGTGTGTATGGACAGCGCATCCTGATCTTCCAGCTGCTGGCCTTAAAAGAGCAGGACAAGACTGAGAGCGGTGCAGTGCGTTGGGCAATGGGACAGAAAAGCTGCTGGAAGGAGACAAAATGATACTGAGAGAACTGGCAGGAAAAGAAGGAAAGAAAGCTTAGAGAAATGGTGTCAAGAATACTTTTTTTCCTGTAGCCTGAGATCATAAGGCCAGATGAGATGGTTTATGTAAGAAGAGATCATCGTAGAGGCTGTGTGATTGAGCTGAGTAAATTCCTGTTTGCTTGAGCTAGAATGGATTTTCAAAAACAGTCTTTACCTCTGGGTTGAATTTGCTTAGTTTGATCTTGTAGCCATCAGTTCTTGTTTCCTTCCTTGCCTCTTGGGTTGGGAAGCCATGTAGCAAACACAAGTACTTGTGAATGTGATCTTGTTTGCCTATTGCCATCTGAAAAGAGCTCAGATTTGAATACGAGATGTGATGGCTTTTTAAGTCTGTTGTCACTGTGACTTTACTTAAAATTTTCTGGCTTGTGGATGGATCGTTTGCTTTTTTCTTTCTTTTAAATAAAGCTTCATAGTGGTGTTCTAATTCCAGTGGTGTCTTTCCTCAATGATCCGAAAGCATCTTTTCCCCCCTCTTTTAAAATAATTAAAAAAAAAAATCCCAATGCTGTAATTCTGGCCTATATTCTTTTGTGTCTGCTAAATGTGGTCAGAACTGCTAAGTGTGTTTTCATGCTTTCATTTGCTGTCAGCACAAGTAAGCCATCTTGCTGTCAGCAGCACATCTTACTACTTTTTGTTCCTTCTATAAAGGTTTATTTAGGTTTTTGTTTCTGCAGAAACTACTCAAAAAATGCCTCCTGTTCCTGGTCTTCCCTTTCAGTCGCTCACCGTCTCAGGTGTGGTTTGTCTGCTCTGTGTGGGAGAACTATGCCAATGGCTTGGTCAAGAAGCTCTGGAGTACCAAAGATTTTTTCCGAAAGAGTTATCTTTAAACAATTCAGCACTAAAAAGAAAAAGAATGGGTTTTATTTTTGTTTATGTATATGGAGCTTTAGACTTGAAAAAACCAAACGTTTACAGAAGATACTGAAATGGTGTTGCAGTTCTGACATGCTTGGTTCTGCAATGAGAGGGATGTATTGGGATTATGTCAGAAGATGGATTAAGCACCAAGGCCTCCCTTTTTCTGACAGATAGCTAAATGTGCTGGCATAATAATTTCCTTTAATGCACACACAGGTGATAGTTGTCCTGTAAAGTTTGCACAAAGGTTATATTGATGCCAGCGGGAGTTTTGCTGAAGATTAAAGGTAGTGTGCCCTAAATTCATGCTGTCCTTTAGACCGTAATTGTAAGTGCACTTTGGCTCCATTCCCAGAAAGACGTTGACACCTCTGAATTTGAGTTGCTGGGAGGTGAACAGCGTCTTGTGCTTGGAGATGTGATTTCCACATACGGGGGCCCTGCCCAAAGTAGACTGAACTTTCTACTTCATATTTACTCCTTGTCAACTTCGGAGCATGGGGCTGGAAACCCCATGGAAACCAAACTGGGATTTCATTGAAGAATTCCTTGGATGCTTCTTTCTTGGCTTAGATGCTCTTGCCCCCTTCTTGCTTGTCTCCTTTCGCCATGCCATCTGTCTGTCATTTGCTTTTTCATTTCTCTGACCTATTTATGAAATATGTTTGCACAACCCCTTTATGCAACGGCTGCAGACGAGCGTTTGAATTGTGACCAGACTTATTTCCTCTTCCTCTTTGTTGAATTTGTCAGGTCCGACAGCTACCCATAGGATTTGGTGGGGTATTTTTAGTCTTGTTTTAAATTTACATGGTGTTGGTTTCAAACCAGGGTTGTGCAGAGAGTTTTCTGGTAGTGGCAAGGCAGGACAGGGCAGCAGCGTAAGCCTTGGAGGTTGGGATTTGTCTGTCCGAGTCCTGGCAGGAGGTGGGGTTGGGTTTGGGTTGCAGCGCTTGCTTGCTGGAGTTCAACTTTCACAAAGAGGAACTTTATTTACGAAGCTTTGGACAGTGATTTCATTGTCCCAGAAATGCCTGGCATGAAGGGGAGCATTGAGGCTCTGTCACGAGTCCAGGTTCCCGAGTCCACACCTGTCAGTGGGCGGCAGCAGCCAATTGCCCCCTGTAGTCGGGGTTCTTGTCTTTCTCACGTTTAAGGATTAAGGCGCAGATCTGCTGCAGCTGGTCTCAAACTCTGTCGAAAGAAGCCCAACAGCAGACTCTGGAAGCAGTAAGATTGCTTTTAGCACACAACGTTGCAATGAGACGTGCTACTGCAGTAGCAACCAGTGTTGACGTGCCTTCTTTCTTGCTCATCATCACATATTCCAGAAAAAACAGTGAATTGCCAACAATCCCCCAAATCTGTTGGCAGTAAGGGTTCGTGGTAAAGTGGGAGCTTAATACACTTGGCATGCTCTGATGCAGGACCTCCCATCCCACCTAGCAACTCATCTAGCAGGGAAGGAGTGCTTTTGAGTTTGGGATATTTTTCATGCTTTGTATAAATAGTTGAAAAAAAATTAATATAATTGGGGTTGGATAGTGCCATCCATACACATAGGGAACAATGCAGCATGGTTGGATTTGTTCTGGAAAGGGTATTATATTGTCCACGCTTTTCTGCTCGAGATAGCAACGGAAAAAACAGACAGAGAGGGAGGAGGACAGAGCAGTGCTGATAAGGTGGCTCCCTTTCAATTTCCTCCCCACACAGTGGGGAAGAGATCTGTCTTGCCAGTGATGGATCTGAGGTTAAGGATCTCTGTTCACATATTTATGTGCATTTGCTTCCAAATAATGTGTTTTATTTATTTTTCCCATAATTTAATGTTACAGAGGCAGAGGTGGCTGTGAAGGGGTGGCAGGATTTTGAAAACTTACTGGACTTCCATGCCCCTGCTGTGTAGGGGCTTTCTCGGCAAATGTATCTAGGAGATTTTGCCATTTCCTTTGAAACTAATTATTGGCCAGTCTCCGATGCACAAGCTGGCAAAGTCACTGTGAAATCAGAGCTTTGGGGGAAGGATGGATTTAAAAAAAAAAAGAAAGAAAGAAAAAAAACCACTAAAAAACCAACAACAAAAAAAACAACCAACGAACCAAAAAAACACCCTTGATATAGGCTGCTGTAGATCAGATCAGGTGTTTTCTTTTGTGGATCAGGCATGCTAATAAACATATTCAAGATTACTAAAGGGGAGGAATAGCTATAGCTTTTTAGTTTCTCTTTTTTGTTTCTTTGAGACATTGAGGAAAGAAAATGGAGCATAAGGGGACAAAAAGAATTGCTGAACAAAGCGTGTCCTTTCCCCAGCTTTATGAAATAGCGAGAGCGTCTCTGGGAAGAACCTGAGCTGCAGGGAGGGAATGAGAAAGCATCCGGGAGCATGTAACTGGTCATGACATACGAACGGCTGCACATTCCTGCTCTCCAGATTTGCATAGAAGATGCCTCCTGTAGCTGAACTAATAAAAAGCCCAAACAATAGCTCTTGTCTATGAGTTACTGCAAGGAGTGGATTGTTAACCTGCTGCTGACCACGTCCCTTCTTTAATTTCAAAAAATAAAATAAAGTCCATATAATCACTTCTAAACTGGTGCGTGTGTACATATAAGATAGGTATTTTGCTCCAGAAGAGGCATTCTTGCCTGCAAGCTCCAGCCCTTGCAGTTGGAGAGGGTGGCCATATGATTAGCGATAACACAAGGTGAAAAACCTCCCTTTGTTCTGCTTTGTCTCACCGACCTCCACTCTGCTTGGGAGGGTGTGCTGTCTTGATCAGAGGGAACTTTTTTGGCATGTGTTTAATTAATTAAAAGAAAGAAGGTAGTAAATTGATTGAATTTCTTCTGTGATACTAAATCCTTTCCAATCTAAAGCAATCTTCTGCCTGGGACAATAAATATACCATAGATAACAGCTACACTTGAAGATGAGCCAGAACTCCTCTGGCCATGTTATAGATGAGAAAAAGATGTCAAGTAGTGCGTCCAGGCAAAAGGCAAATCTGTGATGGAGCAGAGAATGAGCAGATTCAGGACTGGAGTCCTATCTTTGAGCCTCTTAAACCATAAGACTGTCTTCCTCCCTACCACCGCTCTGCTGTGTTTCAGAAGACGGATGTTTGCTGTTGGTCAGGATTCTGTAGTGGTACCTCTGTAGTGTCCTACTCCCTAAGGGAAGGTTTTCCTGTGTGATAAAGTAAACAAGTTCCAAGTATTAGTCCTACATAGTTCACCATGGATATACATGGATATGCTGTCAACTTCTTGCCCTTCTTTCTTTCTGTCTGCTCTTTCCTTTTCTTCCTGATCAGATGTGGATTTCCTCCTTGGAGTCTACCTGGAGTTAATTCCATCTCTCTGCTCTCAGTGATAGTTCATGTGTTCTGTAAATCTCGTGGGTTGATGCCTTTTGGCTCTGTAGGAGAAATGTGGCTGCACACTGTGACTTTATACATATTTGGACCCTGCATTATCCAGAGTTTATCATCTGAAGCCTGTCTCTTCTGCCCAAAGCATGACTAGAGACCTAATAACCATTTGGTAACAGAGAAAAAGTATTTATTAGAGATGTAAAGCTGTGCACCATAAACGGAGTAACTGCCTGCAGTCTGGGTATCCAGGGTAAATCAGAGTCTTGCCCAGCACAGCAAGAATTGCAAGGGAGATGGTAACAAAAAATATATATGGCATTTAGTGGGACACACTGAGATGTTGGTGTCTTACCAGAAGAACTGGAGAGAAAACCCAGGAGTTGATTCACCAGCCCGTTTACTTTTAAGCTAGTGTTCGAACCACTCAGAAATCACATCATTCATTTCTGTGCGCTTTTGAGCACTCCAGAGTGGAAGCGAGTTAAAGGTTTGTATGTGCGTGTATGTACTTGAAATAAAAGCTGAGTTTCATATAAAACTTTTGTTGTACAGTAAGTTAAAACCTCTGTGGATTTTTTCTTTTATTTTTTTGTAGCATTGTCTTATGAAAAGCTGCAGTGAGGCTAGGAGAAATGTGGGAGTGTTTTGTTTTGTGTGGAGTTTGGGGCGTGCTGGTGGTCTGTTTTGCTCTGGCTGTGCAACCTGTATATGGTCTGAACAGAAGGGTGGGGAGAATTTATATTTTAGTTCTTGAATTGAAGCTCATATTATGGAATTCCTTTGTCTGAAGTACTGGCCTGAAACTAAGTGGATTTTTCTGAACATTCTGAGAGACAGGTTTGGGGAGAGAACAGGCCGGATTTAAGTGTCACATCTGCTTAAGGCTGTACTGCTGTCCACCTCACCCCTTGGTGACACTTGCAGCGAAGAAACTCATGTAGCCAGTTTTTTCTCACCTTTGCATAATGGTTGTTTCTGTGTTGAAGATGTAAACATGCTATAAACAATGACTGCAGAAACACTGCAGTTAAGAATTTATTGTTTTCATGAGAATCTTTGGTTTCAAGAACTTGCTTCATTACCCTTCACATCTGATGTGAGCAAGGGGGTTGCCCACAACATCGAGACCTTGTGTAAACGTTCATTCTCCATTCTCATGCGGCCTTTAGCTGGATGGTTTTTTTGAAGCTGGTATTGTGGCCATCTAAATAGCAACCTGGTTAAAGAGCAACCCACTTACTCACTTTGTTGCTGATCTGCCCAGCCACATACATCCAAACTGGCTCAGCGTGGCCGCCTGTATTTGGCACATCCTGACTGTTCCTTTCACCGGGATGGACATGGCGCTCGTAGCTGCTGCTGGAACCACACACAGCTGCTGTGGGTGCTCAGCCAGCGAGTTGCCACCGCCGGGAGATGCGACACTGAGGAACCCTTGAGAACGGGGCACCGTGGAGCGGCGGCAGGTTTCTCCTCTGCAGGCTCTCACGGCGATTCAGGGGCGTCATTCAGTGAACAGCGGCGATTTGCAGTTTGGAAGGTTCACATAGGAATTCCAGCGTTTGTTAGCATCACTAGCTCTGAGCCCTGCAGTAAAGACCTCTGCGGACTTATTCAGATCCTGCTTCCTTCCCCCTCTAAGGCATGCATGCTCTCTGAGGGTTTGAATTACTCCATACTCTTTTCAGGAAAATAAATAGAGTATCTGTAAGTTTAAACATTAAGGCCTTTGTCAGCCCACAGCCAGTAGCAGAGGCCTCCTGTGGATAAAACTATGTTTGGGGGGAGGTCCTTGTTTTACAGTGCATTGAGTTCTGTTGAAGGACGGAGGCTTGACAACATTGAGACTGAAGTCCTCTGTCCAGGGGACAGGTGGAGCTCCAGCAACGAGCCTTTTCACTCCCAACCGCTTGTGCCGAGCGCGTTTTGTCCTTGTACCAAAGGGCAGTACACGCAGCCAGGGTGGAGGAGAGGATGTCGAACGACATGACTCAGTTCACAGCCCTCAGATGGCTTGCCAAGTGGAGTGTTCGGTCCTTTTTGTCTTGATCATTTCCTAGCAGATCATCCAGATTTTGTTTTTCAGCTGAAGTGCGTGCCACCTCTGGTCTCTGCTGTGCCGTGCTGCTCGCTGAGGGTGTACAGGACAGCCCTCACCACCTCTGCAGCCTCATGGAGGCAGGTCTGATCCTGCACTCGGGTCTGCTTTCAGTGGAATACTCCTCCTTTCTGCTGTCCCAGCTGTCCTGAACAGCTTTGCAGGCCAAAATCAAAGTTTCTCCAGCACAAAGTACATGTGTTATTGGTTAGGTGCGTGTACTGCCAGTATGACCTGCTCTCCTGAACTCGCCAGCTCCCACTGAAGCTGGTGATGAATCTGTTTTATAGTTACTTAAATGGAAAAGACAGATCACAGCTCAGCAGTGACACTTCTTCCCGTGGTATGGTACTGCATCGCCCTGGTGTGTGATGCACAAAACAGCTACAGGGCACTGCCTGGCTTTGGCCTGGCTTGAAGCAGACTTTCCTACTAGTTAAATCAACAATTTGTTATCGCAGAAATTGCTGGGGTTTAATTGTGGCTGGAAAACGTGTTCAGAAGATAGTAAGGGCTGAAATAGTGGTTCTTAAACTGTGCTCTGGGGGACCATGCAGAGGGACTTGCAGATTCATTAAATGAGCTTTTTGATGGAAAACTTGATAAAGGAGCCATTAATGCCCAAGAAATTCACAGGTGTTGACAGACATCTGCTGGTGCGAAAACTGTGGCAAGCACTAGCAGAGGGAAGTGGCATGATGTGTCAGTTTGTTGCATGCAGATGAGATGAGAAGTTCCCTGAAAACCCTTCGTTAGTGGCCAGAGTAGCTCTTCTGGAAGCTTCTTTGACTTGGTCAGAGCTCGGTCCTTTCTTGGAAAGCAGAGATGCTCTTTTGTGTCTCCCATTTGATGTTTGAATCCTGTGTTTCTTCAGTCCTTTGTACGCCGGAGCATCTGTCATGAAAGCGGTTTCACGTGGCCGAACAATGCAAATTGTGCTTTTCTTCTAATGGAAATAAAACGCAGTTTTCGCAGCCTCTGAGAATGCTGCATTTTTGCCATCCTCAGCAAGCCCTCCAGGACAGCTCTGCCCAAAGTTCCTTTGTGCTTGTGCCCCCAGTTTATCTACCCCAAATCCAGCAGCTACCCCTGCATCCTTACTGGGATCCTGGTCTCAGATTTGATCCAGTGCCGTGAAAGCTTTCTGTGTCCTTTGCTGTGGAACATAATTGCTAATTCCTTAATTTATGCCTCCTGATCTTCTGTCTCTAGTGCTGCTTGTCCACGTAGCCAGAAGCAGACGCCCTTCTCCCTGCCCATGCCACCCCAATGCTCCATGACTGCTTTGTGCTGTGTTTCTCTATGGCTCCAGGCAAAACGGAATATAGTGTGATTCACATTAGTCTCCTGTCGTTCTCCCTCTCTCTCTCCATTTCTCTCTCGACTTTTTCACGCTCCTGTACTGTATAGTAGTCCTTTAGCCAGGATTATTTTATCCCATGTCTTAGATAAAGGGCTTGGAGGCCAGAAATGTGTTAACTGGAAAGGGCTCTTTGGATTGAGAGAGGAAACTTCCCTTGGATCGATGCCAGAAATAGCACGTCTGCCCCTTCCCTTGACTAAATGACCTTCAGATTTAATATTGATGTGTAGCTTTATCCTTGCTCTATTTTAGACTAAAGAGGCGATCTTTGTCTGCTGGGGGACCGCGTTAGGGCATGCCTATGTAGGTACATGTATTGCAGACTCCTCTGCGCGGTGAGCTGCAGAGGAGCAGAGCGCTGCAACTACAGAAGGAATATCTGCAGCTTTATTCAGTGGGTGTTCTCTTTTCCTAAAAGGCCTGGTGCTTCTAGTACTTTGAGCAGGGATGACCTCCCTGTGCTTCAAGCCAGAAAAATATATTTTCATTTTTCCTACAACTCTGAAGCAACTCGGATTGAAGGCTTGGAAATCGGAGCAAGCCCATGAGTGAGTGGGCATGAGATGCGATTGCACACATACGGATTGCTCCCTCTGCCTCCTGCAGCACAGCTCTCCCGGATGGGGTTGGGAAGCAGATTGCCTCTTGCTTCTCCTCTGGAAGGCAGGGACCTTGGGGAGCCTTGGGACTGCACCTGATGGGTGAATTCATACCACTGATGCTGTTACGCATCAATGCTGCGTCTGTTTGCTGTTTCAATGTTCCCTAAAATCCATTAGTTTGCCCTTACTCCCTGCCCACCCCAGCGCATTTCGGCCATGTTTGGCATTCATGATAACTTCTGCTTTGGCTGGAAATCCTTCTTGGCTTCTACCTGTATTGTCCTAATGTCACTACATGGTCCAAACAAATGTTTTTTTTCTTGACTTCTACCTCTGTGTGAGTTTAAACACCTGCTTGCTCTAATGAGCTGTGAGGAAGACTGGAGAAGAACTTTTTAAAAAGAGGCTTTTGTGAAAAGGGTTTAGGGCTTTTGTGCTTCAGGTACTGAGCCGAGCTTAATTTTGTGATGCCTAGAGCTGTATTTATGAACACAAACTTGATGTTGGAATTCTGCATTTTGAGATGTGTGTTTGCAAAGTGCTCGCCTTTTCCTCCCAGGACATTAAAGAGCGGATAGGGAGGGTGAGGTCATCTCAGTAGTGCAGAAATTTCCCAGGCCTAGAGAAGAAGCCTGCTTCAGTGTAATCACTTATCCTGAAGTTTCATTTTGATCTTGGGCTGCAAAACCTGTGGAGTTAAACAAAAACACCCCCTCCCTATGATCCATGACAAAACACCCTTTGACCTCGGGTCTTAACGGCTGCATAATAAAAAGTGAAGAGACTGAAGCTGCATTTTCATTCCTGGAAAGATTGGAGTATCGAGTGCTATTCACTCCTGTCTGTCAGTACTTACTAGGAGCAGTGGATGGGGGAGAAGAGGAAGACTCTGTGTCTCCTGCAAGCTAAACCAAGAAGAAAATGAAAGCATGTTTTATTTGTTGGACTGCTCACTTCAATCCTGCATGGATTGATGGGGATCAGAAGTTGCTTAGTTGTAAATAGTTTGGGCAGATGTCTGCATCCCCTGTTAGTCTATAGTGAGTCCTTACCAGCTCCACTGCTGGGAAGTTTGGTAAGTACTGAAGGAGTAGTCATCTTCTCTTGCAAGGAGAGGTGGGGCATGGGGATCCAAGGAGTTCTCTGCTTAAAGATTAATGATAGTTTTTCTTGGGTATTTCATTGTGAGATTATTGTGCTGGTGCTGCCTGAGTGGAAAGCTTTGCAACACTGAGATGACTGTATTCACACTTGTTTAGATCAAGTTTGAGGGCAGCACGATCAGGAAACTGCCTTTGCTGATGCTCTTCTCTTTATGGTGTGAGCTGGAAGGTTTTAACGTCCTGGAGAATAATTCCATAAATTCTGCCTTCAGTAAACTCTTCTGAACAATGAAAAGCATGTCCCAAATAAGTCCTGTTCTGACACGGTGTTGTATTAATGCTGTTCACCAACTGGAGCTCTGAGCTGCTGTCCTCGCACTGGCAATAATTTAACATAGTTTCTGTATTATGGAATATTGATTTACTGTGGAGCATAAAAATGTGCAGTACTCAGCAGAAGGGCCTCACCAATTGTTATGCTCCAGGAACACTGCTGCTCAGGAATGTGAAATAAATTTTCCCTTTTAACAATAGATCCTGATTTGCATAGTCTCTATTCTTGTTTCCCCAGGGATTGTGCCACTAATGGTCTATAGTGAGCGCTCCCCCACTTTGACACCAAACTACTTTATTTGCACACATACAAAGGGCTTTGCTGTTGAACAAGTGTAATAACTTTTCAAACGGTTTACTCTGTGCTGTAATTGTCTCCTCTCTGTTGTGCACTTACTTTGTTTGAAGAATTTAAGACACTGAACACCCTCTTCCTTCTCTTCTTTCATGTTTTAGCTGCATTAATTTCAGGGAAGCTTGGTTTACAGCAATCCAAAAAAGTCAAATCGTACTGTGCTGCCAAGTGTGAGGTAGTATCTTGTTGCTGGTTGAAGGAGACCAGGAGCTGGGAAGTGGCTTGTTTGCTCAAGCATACCTTCTTGGAAAATGCTGACTGCTGCTGCAAGCCCTGGTTGTCCCAGCCCTTGAGGTGTTTTTTGACTGAGGGTGTCCCAGCAGCTTTTGTTTATTTTTATAGTGTTTCCTAGAGAGGATGCTGGTTTTCTGCAGGGCTGTGTTGGGGGATGCTTGGCTTGTGGTCTTTGCCAGTACATCCGCTGGCATGTGCTTCTCGGGTGCTTTGGCAGCAAGCAGAGTTTTAGGATGGAATTGCAATGTGTGCAATTTGTCAAATATTTCAGGACCACTTATTTTAAAGAAATTCAAGAAAATGGCTTGTAGATGTTGCTGGTTGTGCTCATGATGCATTAGTGAAGATGGTAAAACCAGCTTCTGTTATCATGTACTGTGTCCTCCTCTTAGTGAACAGGAGTCGCTGGTTCCTAGCTACTGAGTTTGCCAAAGGAAGGTTGTAAATCTCTTAATGAAATCCCACCTTTAATGTGAAGAGGAAAAAAAAAAAGAAGAGCAAAATTTCCATTGACTTAGTGCTTCTGCCACTTGCTGCTTTCTAATGGAAGTATAACTTCCAATGAAAAATATGGGTCTGAGAAAGGTAAAGATTGTACTGTCCTGTGCAACCCAGACCTGTTAGGAAGCTGTTGTGAGCAAAATTATAATATTGATAAAGGGCCTTACTTGACAAAAAGGAGGATATGTTCCTGGAAGAAGTTGGTTGTGAGCTTGAGCAGTCCTATTTTAGGCATTTTGGGGGGAAAGGTGGGTATCTTGGTACCTAGTTCGTGTTGTTGATAATGGCATTAATCAGAGCTTTAAGGGAAAAATTCCCAATGAACTGAAAGTGCATTGCAGTTGGAGCAAACTTTGTTGTTCAGTTATAAACACTTTTCATGCATGGTATAGTCTTACCTTCTTGTTCCTGGATTTAGCTGCAGGGGGTAACAAACTGCCTTGCATTTTCTGGTACGGTGATGATCAGGCAAATTCTACGCACTGGCAATATTAGCTATTCTGCTGGCTGCTGTGCCTGCATAGTTGCTTGTGAGCATGTGGAGAACTATATTGAAAAAGTGGTCCAATAAATTCTCTTATAAACGTGGTATTTTTCAGCTGGCTGCTCTGCTGTGCATCTGGAGAGTCGGTTTTGCTGGCATAACAACCAGCTCTTCGTGTCCGTGCTCTTCTGATTCGCACCTCCTGTCCCCAGCTTGCTCCCGTACCTTCCCCTTTTCTCCCAACACCTTGCTCCATAGTTCGTGGGTGCCGAAACAGGATTCCAGTACGGGACAAAGTACTTGCATTGGTGTAGCTGAAAGAATAAAATCAGAATTTTAGGCTATTGTCACAGAACAATTGTTGCTGCTAAGGGCTGAAGAGCAGCTAAAGCTTGGAATGGCTGTTTTTCAGACAGTCAGCTGAATAAATGCTTGGGGCATTACATAAATGTCATAGCGTAAAGATCTGGGGCACTTGGATTTGAAATATCGCAAAAGTTTAGACCTAGCCCTGGCAACCAGCATAAAGAATTTCAGCAAAGATCTTAAAAGCGTTCAGGAAACCAAGAAAGGAAAAAAAAAAAAATCTAAACTCCAGTTCTGAGTCTGAGCAAAGCCTTCTGTTGGGCCGTGCTGTTTTGCTTCTGACTGATCAATGTGCTGGCCAAATTTATGTCTTGGTCATGAACTCAACAGAAAGTGAAATCGTAAGGGTATGATGGTCATTTTGTTGAAATCTCTTTATAGCAAATGGGTACACCATGTCACAGAGCCCTTATGATTTAGGGATCTTTCTGGTCTTCATGGAGAATTAGGACTTCCCTTTTTTCTTCTTTTAAACAGGTGACACTTTGAGATAGCTGAAGAAGTTAAGCAAGGGTAGCGATATGGCAGCAGAGGAGAGCAAGAGCTTCATGGGAACAGGGTGAAGTGAGCTTTTTGGGAGCAGAGGGCTGGAGCTGCATCTATGTATGCATGTTGGCTTGGGGAGTTGAGCACTTTGGGAGGATCGTCTCCGCAGTAGTCTTTGGGAATGAATGAGATGGAGGTGGTAAGAGGAACACAAGTAAGGTGGCACAATGTTTTGCCTTAAAGCTTATGAAAAACAATAATGAAACAAAAAACCCAAACCACGAAAAGCGTGGAGCGCTCTCCAGCGCTAAAATGGTGTTTTCTAGTCTACGTATTTCCCCCCTCACACTTCCATACCCCTGTAGATTCACCCGTTAATGGAAGAAAGCTGAGTGGGAGGTTGACAAGCTAGAAAGTGCAGTTTTCATCTACACAGTGCTTACAGGAGACCTACTACTGAAGATCAGCACTGAGCCATTGGTGGCCTCTGCCTTGACTTCCTTGCCCAGTAAGAGCAACTGCAGCTTTTGCTGCAGGTCAGCTGAGTCAGAGGAAGGCAAGTTCTGAAAAATGGTAGGAAGGTGCCTAAATGCCTGCCCTAGGCAGCTGTGGCACAGTCCAAACCACTGCGGGGTCTGCTGTGCAAGGATTTTCGTGCTGGGCAGGGACTGAGCGGAGATGGGAAGCTCTGCCAGGAAGCATTAAATACATCACCCCTTATCGCTTACCACTCTCTACCAGTTGTCATTAGTGACTGGCTCCCGTGTCCTTGTTTGGAAAGTGTCCCTCTTTGTGTCACCATGTTGTGAAGTACGTAGGTCATGCTGTCAAGTTGGCACAGGGGACAGGAGCGTATTCCGTCCCTTGGGATTCGTTCCTGGGACTTGTTCAGATACCCGCTGGCACGGAGTTGAGCCCAGCCGTGGCT